>NC_060165.1:13246890-13288097 GCF_021292245.1 Micropterus dolomieu | reverse complement strand
CAAGGAGGGGTTGGGTTTACCAGCTGATCCACAGTCTTAAACAGAAACCTGGGATTGTGTTTATGTGTAGTAATGAGTTCAGAAAAATAGTGTGTTCTCGCATCCTTAACCATGTTATTGTAGTTAATTAATAAATCCTTCAGACTGAGGTAATGGACTTGGAGACTGGATTTTTTCCATCTGCGCTCTGCTTTCCTGCATTCCCTTTTTAGGCTGCGAATGCTGTCATTTATCCAGGGTTGCTTACTAGCTTTAGACGTAGGCCTAACCTTTAGAGGAGCAGTAATATTTAGTGACGACAAGCAGATATGATTGAAGTGATCGACCAGATTGTTGGTGTTGGAATCAGACAGGTGTTGGTTTTGGCTCTGAAAGACTGCGCAATGGCCCTGTCTTCCTCTTATGAGAATGTTTCAGGTTATATTCTTTTCTTGTTATTATAGTACTATTTTTAAGTCTGCTTTTAGGGACTAATACACTTTTTTGCAGTTCATGCAGAGGGTGGACATGGCACTGTTGTGGCTCTGAGAGTTTTGAGAGAGTCTGCAGCTTTTGTGCCTTAAAATCATCTTGTAGGTCATTCAAAATACAGTTAAAGCAACACCATTACCTCAGAAATGCTTTTTAGTGGGGATAATATCCCTTTCTAAATTTGGACATTTCTTTCTGGTATTAGCCAGAGTCCCTAAGGAGTCACTTATTAGTAAGAAAAATTCAGAGTTTCTTGTTTCAGCCACCACTATCACCTTGGAGTCTTACTGCTGTCTCCTCAGGTGTTTGGTGATCTGGAGCAGTCCTGCAGCTTTAGACTTCATTATAAACATTCCCCTTATCTTCCTCTCCACAGCTTTGCCTCTGCTCTTCCCAGAGATACAGCTTAGCAGCAGAGTGAGACGAAACATGTAGCCGCTGGGCTCTTTAAAAGGCCAAAACATGTCTCTGCACGTCTACATGCAAACTGTACTGGAACATCAGTACAGTGATGGAATTAATGAGACCCAGCTGAGTCCTGATCTGACCCTCTGGTTCTTACCTGCGGGATCTTGTAGTGTTTCACTGCCAGCTGTCTGATTATGAAGCCAAACCTGCCTTGTGGCAAGGATTGTTCTTCTTGCAGTTGGACAGCATGACTGTAAGAAAGGCTCATACAATTTATCGTAACATCTTTTTTCTCTTTTCTGTGCTGTTCTTGGCATTGAGCAATGAGGTAATTTCTTTTACAACCTGTTCCCTCCATATGTTGGAAGCTCTGGTTGCTACTTCTCCTTTGTCCAGCAGGGGGGAAACTCCCACGGCTGGAGGGAATTCTGGATGAAAACAACCTTAAAAGAGTCTAATCTCTGCAAATAAAATAAAGCCAGGATATTCAGTTATATAGAGCATGTTGTAAGGATGTCACTGGGATTCAGCAGATACAACTTACTGTATTTCACAATGCTGTCTCACTGAGACAAAGCTACTTTTGATAATTTAACCAGCTGTAGCTGTACATGATGCCCTGAAGCAAACTGTACAATGGGATCTTGAACGCGCTGTGTGTGTGTATATGTGTGATTAGCCAGCAGCTGTTGTAGTTAAGACATCCCTAGGCGAACTCTCTGATCTGGATTAGCAGACGTGAAGAAGACACAACCTCATTTACTCTCTCTCTCTCTGTTTCTCACACACACACAGACACACACACACACACACACAAATAGAAACAGTTTATACATTCATATTCCTGTTGCTGTGTCAACTGCTGCTTCTGTCTTGTTCAATTTTCTCTTCCTCTGTCTTCTTCAAACAGACACCCAGCTTAAAAACCAAGTCAAACACAAATGCTCAGCCACTTATCTGTAAGCTCATTCATCCATATGCTTTCTACAAGCTTTGGCTGTAGCAAAATAGACTGCTCAGTCCTACTAAACCAGAATATTTAATTTTCTTGGGATGCTACTGTAAATTCAGTAAATGCGCTTTGCACTGAAAGGTTATTATTTATCAGTGCCACTTTATTTATCGTAATTTAATCTGTCCAGTTTATTCATATGTGTTATTTAAACTGGGGAGGCTGGGGACCTGTCCCCACCACTTTTTGAAAGCATAATTTGTTAAAAAAACAAAAAAACATTCTGAAATATAGCTTGCCGTTAAATTACAAATTAAAATGCCTTTAGAAAGGTTTATTTGCACATTAAGAAAACATGCAAATCATTTAAAATATAGAAGAAACAAATTTGCATTGTCCACAAAAATTAACTTAAGCTAAGAAAACCCCAACAAGCTACTGATTATAAAATGACCCAAAAACGTGCATGCACTAATCAGTAACTTTAACAACTTGTTGACACAGTTTCTTTTTGGCCAAGTTCTCTCTCTTTGAACATGACAAAAGAGGAGGGAGAAAAGCTGATCTACAGGAGACATAGATCTGAAAGCAACACTGAATGCCTGAGAGCTGCACTGCATTATCCATCCATCCATCGTCAACCGCTTATGCTGCAAACTGGTTTGGGGGGGGGGCCGATTAACCTAGTCCGCATGTCTTTGGAAGGTGGGAGGAAGCCGAAGCACCCGGAGAGAACCCACACGGACACGGGGAGAACATGCAAACTCCACACAGAAAGGTTTGAACCCGTGACCTTCTTGCTGTGAGGCCATCCTGTGCTATCCACTGGACCGCCGTGCCGCCTGCACTGCATAATATTCTATTATATTTATATATTTTGAAATGTCACCTGCAACCTGAATTTTATGTTTCCTTTTAAATAAATAAAAACATTGCCGCCATGAAATGGTGCAGAAATGTTCACCAGAATGCAGGAAATTAAGTGTTTGAAGATCAAAATTTCCTGGGGGAGGCCCCCCCAGACCTCCCCGCTCATACTCATATATCTCGCCATTGAGGATATCTTTAAAACATTGTTTAAGGATCTTTTCGTCTCATTCTGGTGAACATAATATCATGTATTGTGATGTCTCGCAAGCTAAGTGTCTCTTCACACCCCTAATCTGAGCCCCTATGTCCCCACCACTTTTCAACGCAAAGTTTATTACCCCATCTCTTGCACGTGGACAGATCCAATAGGCTACAAATTATTCTTATTTATCACACAAAGCTGCAGACACCAGCCCGCTGGACACACCTGAAACCAAGAAGAATGCAAATCACTGACTAATGATGCAACACTAACGATTGCAGAACAATCAGTAGGGACCATGTTATTATCAAAAAAGTTAAGTTTTAGACGTCTGCCCAAAGCTTGTTAGGGGCTTCAGTTATTCCTCTCAAAGATTATGTAGTCGGTGGCTGTTAACCAAACAAAATGTAAATCCAGGTTGCTTCCTCGGGTAGGGGGGCTTTTCAGTGAAAAACAGTAAAAGAAGAACTCATGCAAACAGCAAAATTAAAATGTTAAGCATTGTCACCTGCAAATGAAATCCATTAATGGAGCTAACATCAAACCACTTTGAGGAATTCAGGGCAGTGACCATGAAAGGTTTATTAAAATTAACAGTGACACCAGAAAGTATGCAAAGAGTCACTCAAGGCCTCGTGAGTCAGTCGTCACTGAATTCCAATGAATGAAAACAACACATACTTCATTGGTTTTTAAGCAATATGCCATTTTTAACATTAAGCAACTTACACAATGTACAAGATGAGTAACAATTTACAGTGTTTTTATTCTCTGCGTGACAACTCTGCCTAACTGAAGGCTCAATACAGTGGTGATAAAACTTTCCATGACCTGTGAAGGCGAGGCTGAGGCGTGGTGGGTTTGAAAGAGTTCACATCATGTGCTCTGCTCTCCCATCGCGCCCTGTTTGTGGATGTTTGCATTATATCAGTGTGTTATTAACCACATGTGGGATCATGTCTGCTACATTCGGGCATGTTTGGCCATGGATGTCATCACTGTAGCTCTGTAGTTTCCACACAGTTTACAGAGGGTGCATGGTGAAACCCAAACACTTTGTTTTTGTAATTTCTTTGTGTGTGAAGACATGTTACAGTTCCTAACTGCATGTATAGTCAGACAACAATTACACAATTTGCAATAGTGTTTGTTAATTTTAGACCTTCAGCTTACAATGTTACCCAAAAGTGAGAGCGATTGAATGAAGAAACACTTCTGAGTGGGTGCCAGGAACACAAACAAACACTTACACACATCACTCCCAGCTAATGGAGAATTACTAGTAATTTTAAGGAAATTAATAATGAGCTAGAGAAGAAATGAGTGATATGTAAACATATTTCTTTATGTTATTCTCAATTTTGTATTTTAAGTGTGTAAATGTTTTACTGTAGTGAATATACATGCAATCCAAATACTTGCAAATGCTGATGAAAGTCTTTTTTAGTCCTCTATGTGTTTGAACCAGGTATCAGATATTGTGTACACTGTACAACAAGGTGACGTTTATAGACACAATGAATAATGCTAATTAAATCATTACTCATTAACATTTTTTTTAACTAAGTCTTAAATAATCTACACCTGTTATAAAGCAAAAGATTATCCAAATGGCCACATTACCCAAGGAAGGTCTTGCACACGTGTTCCCACACACACACACACAGATAGAGTGGCAAGGGAACATTTAAATGCTGGATTAGCAATATGGACGTGGTGCAATCAGAAATCAAGGTTATGCAAAGAAACTGTGATACCCTGCCACCCGCAGCACATGTTGCCACCGCTGTGAGTTCACGGAGGTTTGTGGAGCTGAAGGTCTCCCTTCAGTAACCAGCAGGTCCCAGTGTTTCACAGCAAATCAAATAATCTGCTAAATAAGGCTGAAAAACAAGATATGACCCTAACCCAAAAGAAACGTCTCAAGTGTCTCAAACTTGACACTTACATATTTAAAGCATAAGATAAAATACAAAACATATTGACAAATGACAACGACCACTGTGCTGAGATACCGTCTTTCCTTTTCCATCATGCAGCCAACTTAGTCGTTCTGCTATCATCTGCTTTTCCAAGGATCAAGAAGAATAACTGGGACAAAGAACAGAGAATAAACCATTGTTCCATATTTTGAAGCACATTCTTCAGAGACACATTCTGTTGAACCTGACTAGCACCAGACAAGGTTAAAATGACATCACATTTTGTGCCTGCATACACTGAGTCCTTGGCGCAGAACTAAAAACACATGAGTTATAATAACTCCACATGCCAACCAGCCAGTTCAAATGATAAGGTGAATAAATCTCCGGCTTAGTCAATAAAACCGTATGTTGAGTAAATAATAACTTTAAAGTAATTTTAAATTATGTTAGATGTCAGGAATACAAAAAATACTGTAAACCTTTGTTTTGTAAATGTGGTGGTTGAGTAGGACAGTCACACACAGTTCTCTTCAAACCTTATCTATATAATTATACTTATATAACTATATTTTTATTCTGTTGTAAACTTTTCAGACATCCCTCCACAACCTACATAGATAACAGTTAAACCAAGTTAAAAGGAATTAAAACTTTACACTCATCATTAACAAATTTTATCAATCAGGAAAGATGTGATAAGATAAAGTCATTGCCCCAGTAGCATGCAACGGTAATCAGGTCAAAGTACTGAGGTGACATCACATACTGTTTCAGCAGAGATACAATTATCTGCATTAACACAGGAAGGTTTTCAACATTTTTAGAGTCTCCTCTATTACCCTGAAAACAAACAGCTACCTGTTGAAAAAGTTGTTGAACTTGTTTGGTGGTGAGACCGTGAACCTGATCAACCAGACCAATGAAACTGCACTGAATCGTATACACCCAGCTACCAGTGCCTTGCATCACAATAAAACCGTTCACACAATCATGCAATCGCTGTTAATCTTAATTGCAGTGCAGCAGGGTGTGTCTGAGTGTGTTGTGGCATGGTACACCCGTGGATGTGTACATCTCAGGTCAGGGGAGCAGAGTGGGAAGAGAGCAGGTGATCCAAAAATCTCAGACATGTGGGGGTGGATCTGAACTGTCACACCACCAGCACCTGTTTTTGTATAATTGTTCGTCACATATGGTGAGGCCCTGTCTGCAAAAATTACTATTGAACATTACTAATAATATTAATACAGATACAGAAAAACTTTTAAGACACTGCATTTATAACATAGGCGTCTAATCCTGAAACACCTGAATAAATGAATCGATGAACTGAAGATTTGCCATTTTGATCAATCGTTTAAGTCGTATATTAAGTAAAATCCCAAATATTTGCGTTCAGACCATTTCTTAAATGTCAGGAGTTACTGTTTTTCTCTGACTATATAATTATGAATCAAATATCTGGACTATTGGATGACACAGGATGATGCAATTTGAAGACAACACTTTGGGTGTTGGGGTGGTAATCTTTCTTTCCTTTTTTTTGACATTTTAAAAATTAAACAACTTACTCGATTGTTGGTCATTGAATGACCAAACATTGTTGAAAGTTACTCTATTTCCACATGGCAGCTGCAAAACAAGTTTCCAACTGAAACACTGCTGGCTACACAACTAAAACAGAATTGAATTTAAATACAGTGACACAACTCACATCATATTTCATAACCTATCTCAGATATTTGTTTCAGCTCACAAATGTTGCTATATCCACTGATTTAACACACATTTCTGGCACATAATTTGCCACAGCAGTTTAAAAACTACAACAATGTTGCTTAATCTCTATAATGTCGCTTCCTGTTCCTGATCGTCAGTGACTGGTCGGTTTATTCTTCGTTGTGCAATCTGATTGGCTATCGGCCGTCATGCGAGCGGCGTCACGCAGTGATTGCCTCCCTCCGACGTCGCCTAGTCCAGTCTGGTCTAGCCAGAATCAGTCACCGTTGAGAGTAACGTTAGAGAGGAGCAGAGCAGCCAACTTAACTCTCTGTTAACAGTGTTACACGACCCAAAGGACGGATTCCGTCTGAGACATCAGGACCAGGTGAGTAATACAGCTGACACTGGCCTCCATTGGTTGTTATCCTTGTTCTATTTTGTTTCAGGCTGTTAAATTCACCCAGGACTTTTCCTAGCGTAACGTTAGCGCCTATCTGAATGTAACCTGCCAGCTAGCAGCTTTGCTATCCAGCTAATTCTGGCTGTCAAAACAACAGAGAGCAGCATAATTTGCTAGCCAGCGAGAAAGCACAGGTATACTCTCTGTTTACGAGGCGTTATCACTCATATGGAGGCGGTATCTCGTGTGTTAGGTCGACGTGGTAAGCTGTCAAAATAAACACAAGCTCTGTTACAGAGTTTTCTTGCTTCTTGTAGCAGCTGGTGTTAGCTGACTAGCCAGCTCGCTAGCTCGGTGTAAACAAACCATCATAGTCTGTCGATGGGCAGCAGTCTGCTTCTTAACACAGCCTGGGTTAGATGTAAGGTGAAACATTTTTGCAACAGTTTAAGTCAAACAAATACAAACGCTCCTTTGTGTGTGGCCTGAGTTGGAAGTATTTTACAGATTGGCGCTGTCAAGAAGGAGGTAGTCTGGCTGGAGTTTGGGGTTTCTTTGTCTTGCTTGCTCGCCAGTGTTGTGTTGACTCCTCTGAGCTCTGTGTGAGTTTAGAGCATAACGTTAGTAGAGTGTGGATGAAATCGCTGCCATGGTTGCGCACTTGTTTTTGGATTAGAATGGTTGAGAGAGCCTATATTGTCGTAAAAGCAAATTTATTTAAATACTTGACAGTCCTGTTTTCCCTCAGCTTGGTTTATTTTGGTATCCAGCTATGTTATGAGTGTTTCACATCAGGACTGCTTTCTGTATAAGCTACCCTTTGGACTATGCTGTAATTATTTCATAACCAAATAATGTTCATAAGGAAGATATAAGTTGCTTTTCTGTGTTTGAACTTCAAAGACTTGATCTGAGCCCAATCCCTCTGCTTTATGTAAGTCTGTGGGGGCTTAACACATATTTCACACAGTAAGCCATAGTACGTTTTTTAAAAAGCAGTTTTATTGAACATTTGCTCTGCGAAGAAGCTAGTATATTCAGTATTTTCCAGCCAATATTCACTTTTTAACCAAATAAATTAGGATTTCTGCGAAAAGGGCTGCTGATACATAGACATAAAGTACTGCTGTGTGCCCATCCCATTTTCTGTTCTGTTTGCCACAAAGCATGATGTCATATTATAAATATTTTATGGGCTGTGTTGCTGATAGCCTATTTGTCTTGAACCCGAACTTTATATGTTCAAAAGCCCTCCTAGTCATCCCCCCAGCTCAAGATTAGCCCATGGATATTTCATGGAGCAGTGTCGTAGCTGGTATTTGTGTTGAAACCCACTCTGCATTTTTAATCTTGCAGTTTGACCCTTTGGGTTTTCAAAGTGTAAAACTTAACGGGCTCAGAAAAAAACTTAAGTTTGTGATCTGTAAAATATAATTAAGAGCATGTCGATGTACTTCTGTGTCAAAGCCCATATAGGGATGCAATTCCGATTTTTTTTTATTTTATGCAAAACAACAGTGTTCTATAAAAAAATCAAGTACCCACAGTATGTTAACCGCATAGAGTTTCATTTATCTGATTCATCTAACCAGGAAATTTGCTGTCATTTCCTGTTGGAAGATATTGATTTGCAATTATACAAATAATGAACTCAGAACTTCCATCGCTTGAGCTGATGTGTGCATCGCGTCTCTTTGTAGTTGTGGCTATTAAGCTGTACGTCATATTTTTTACTGGAAGTACAACTCTCTAGAGAATTTAATGTATAATGAAGTCAGTCTTTGACAGTGTGCCAGGCAGGAGAGGAGAGCAGCTAAACATAGCTGCTAAGAATAGTAGAGAACTGTCAGTGCAAAATTGATTGATCATAAGACAGAGTAGCTGCTGCTCTCTTTCTTTAATATTCCTCTTCTTGTCTCCATTTGTGCCCCCCCCTCCACAAAATATCAAAACAGGGCTAGTTGTGTGTGCGTGTGTGTGGGGTGTACAAAACAAAAAGGACAAAACACGCCTTTCTCTCAAATGGTTTGTCTTTGAACATGTACGCACATAACAACATTTGCATTATACCCAGCTAAATTAGCCTGTCACTAGAAGCATCTTACGCCCATAGACTGTATAAAATAAGTCACCATGATGTCACCCATTGGTTTGTGGACTAGTGTTTTGAAGCCTCTAGTTTGGCATTTTGAAACCAGAAGTGACCTGATGTGACCATATTTAGACAAGAGGGTGGCGCTAGCTACCTTGGTTGCAGCCGTAATTCACGTTATCTGTGATATTAACCGGGATGCTAATTTTGGCGAGTGAAAAAACAGACTTAAAACAAAATGTTCTAACTGGAAAATTGAACAGCTGACTCCTAAAAAGCTTTTTCAACAGCGCAGAAACGAGTTGCCTCTGTCCTGATTGACAGGTCACCATGGTAGAGACTTGACGATCACAAGACAGCCACACCCTAAAACATAACCTGCTTTATTGTCATTTTTCCTGTAAATGGGACCATTATTACAAAATGAACACCATGCTGTATTGAAGAAGACTTAAAACTAACGCTTCAGACCATAAACTCATTTGGAAAGTGTTTACTGAGGGAATAAATCAGCTGAGAAGTAGGGTCATTTTGTCATTAAATCCAATGCAATCTGACTTATTTTTGCTACCAGTGGAGCTGCCGCTTGCTGACACCGCATTGGTATCACTTTTCAGACCCGGAGGTTCCCAATTGCTTACGCCCCAATCACTGAGCATAAATGGCATTAACAGAAATAATATGTTTTTCTCTCTATGTAACAGTAATCTGAATAAAATGATTTTGGTGACCTCTGCCTACAGCTAAATCGTAGAGTTAGCTAACAAAATAGCCTATGGTTTTGACCCTTGTGTGTTTTGTTCAGCCTGTGTCATGTTGCAGAGACAGAAGGCACTGATGTCTTAATATAGTTCATAGCTTTAGGTCCCTTCTTCAGAACATTTAGGGGACCTATTTTTATCCTTGTGCAACGCACCTTTGCATTACCACCCAGTGCTTGAAAACCACTGCATTTGGTTGCACTGTATTAACCGGCAGAGCCAACAGCACACCACTGACCTTGTGGTCTGTGTCTGCTCTGTTTTCAGATGGTTGGTGGTTCAGTACAATTTAGAGACTAGGAACAGTGTCTTAATATCTTTGGACAGGATTTAACCTGTGTTAATGTTAGCCTAGGCATTCTATAGTGGAACATTTACACATTTTACAGGACAATTTGATATATTCACGGATTCTCTGCTTTACCTAAGTGGGGTTAAGACAAACTCTGCAATCAGATAGATTTTTTAGCCTTCATCACCAACAACTGAAGAGTTGATAACTTGGTAAAGTAACACGCAGTGCCACCATGTTTTTATGTGGATCGTTCTTCCTTTGCACATGCATCTATGCCACTTTCTGTGATTATGAGAGCACTTTTCTTTTCTAGAGGTGAAAATAGGTCTTTTATTTTTTTGTATTTGTTGGTGGATGTATTTTGGCTCTCAATCACATCCTCAATATAACTCTATGGGGAGTGGCATGACTTGCATATAAGGATTTTGGTACCTGCTCTTTTGGGCAAGCAACCGCTTTTAAAAAGGGTTTGTTGAAATTGTTGAAAATAAGTATGACAGAGTGTTACAAGGGTTATGAGTTTGTTTCACATCAAACCAAATCGTTGACTATGACGAATCACTCCATCTCCTCTGGAGAAGGACACCTGAATGTCTCGCTAACATATCATCTGTGCTTATGTATGTATGTGTAATCTGTCATGGTATTTTTCTCTAATCTTCTGATGAAAGTAGGAATGTCTTAGGAACAGGGTGTTGTGGGGACACAGAGTTTTAGCCTGTGGCATACCTGTGGAATATTTCTCTGGTAAAACCACCTCCCACCATGTCAGGCAAGCGTGAGTGTGTATACTTGGTAGTAAGTGTGCAATGTGGCTGCCTGTTTGTGTATACTGTGAATGAGAGGAAAAGGGCGTGCATGTGCTTGTGTGTGGTTCACTCGACACTGGTTCTCTTTGTTTATCTGTCCGTCATAAGACTGCTGGCACCCGCATCAGTAACTCACTGTTGTACCAGGAGTGAGCGGTCACCAGGAGACACACACTTACATAGACAATAAATAAATATATATATATATATATATATATTGTCTGACTAGAAAAACATGCTAAACTGGCTTGCAAATATTCTGAAGTGTCTCTCATTAATTTTCTCATAAAGCAAACCCCATCCATGTGAAGCCGCCAACGGTTAAATCAAATTATACAATTATTTTCACTGACTAACTTTTAGGTGTAGCAGCATGGAGACAGAGAATGAAAGGTGTGTTTTCAGTAATATTATGGTAGGGTGGGTGTGTATGCGTGTGGCTATGTTTAAGTGCAGGTCTCGTTAAGACCAGATAGACCCAGTGAACAGTAAAAGCAGTCATGTGGTCTCAAACAGCAGGTTTGGATCATTGTAAAGCTGCCCCGAATACAAAGGGAGGCCTATTCACACCCCACACCCCCCGCCACATGAACACACACTGCATAAAGCGCCATAAAAATGTGAAGGGCACCACCAAATGAGAGAGTTTGACTCCGAAGTGACTAATCCAATTTTTGTGGAAAGAAAATGTCTCCAACTCTAAAAAATAGTGCATGGATAGCAGGACACCTTAGTTCACAAAACAGTAACAATTTACTAGAGCCCTACTGATATAGGTGTTTGGGGGCCGATGCTGATATTAAAGTGAAAAAGAGCCGATTTATGAGCCAGTATTTTGATTTTAAGAATGATTTGGATAGTAGACCCCTTTACTATATAAACTACACTTAGAACAGGCTGATATAGAAAGCTGGTATGTATGTGGGCTATAAAACCGTTTCCTAAATGGATTATATTAATAAAATTGATTACAGTCTCAAAAAGTGAACATGTAAACAATTGCACATCAATAAATATTTGCTACTGGAAGGTGCAACTTTTTCAGCCATCTGTAAACAGAGAGAGTGAGCGAGAATAAGCAAGTGTATTTTATTTTACACATAATCTGCCATAATTTCAATGTAGCACATTCACATCTAGTTCAGCACTTTACCAGCACTCTTTAATTCTAATCAAAGCTACGTGAAACCATTTAACCACCGTCGGTATATATCGGTCTAGGATACAGTGAGCTGCTGTTGAATGCATCTAATACTACAAGAATGTCTACAACGAGGACCTGCAACTTTGCGATTTCATTTAACTAACATTATAACTACAACCAGAGCCGTTACGGCTCTGACTACAGCGTTTCACATCTACAACGTCACAAAAAGAGGAGCTACTGGAAGCCATATTAGATTCTTTTTCAGCTCACATTTATTTACATGTCCACTCTGGTTTAATCATTTCACACACCCCGACTAATTGCAGACAGGCTGCAGACAAATATATTTAGAATAGAAACTATAGTTTTAACGGCTCATTACGACGTTAGCGTTCCTCCATTGATAAATACGGCATTAGCTTTGTGGCTAATTTAGCAATGGGCAGTGTTAGCTGCTGTAACGTTGCGTGATTTTAGAGAATATTTAGAAGTGATGAACTAGGGACAAATGTGGAAAAATCTACAGTTACGTCTGTCAGCAGCTTCCAACACCCAGCTACCGTAACATTAACCTGCTCTACAATTTACCACCCAAAAGGTCATGTTTTTCATGAGCATAAAGTCCCCATAAGGTAAAAAAGCTTTGTGGTTATTTCAGTTCAGAGGGTGATAATGTACAGGTTTATTTTGCTTTTTAGGGACAAAACCACTGGGACAAAAAAATAAAATAGAAGTTATTGACCTCAGTGCTACTTTTCTTTCTACTTGAGTAAGCGAGACCAAGGGCTTAAGATATTGACAAGTTTAACAAGAAAAGAGTCTTCACCATCGCTGACAAAATCCTAAATTGATTAAAAGAGTCTTACACACTCCCCTCTCATCACCACTACCATCCCACACTCAGCCTGACTTTTAGGTAAGGTGTAGATCTTTTTGACTACAGATATCAGCCAATTAGTGTTCTAGATTTTTCAATTCATATCAATTCTAAATATTTGAAATGGTTTCAATACTAATTTTCGGTAAAGGTACACATCGATACACAGGTACCAGCTGTACCAGGTAAGCTTTCCCACTCTCTCTTCTCTACAACAGTGAGTTGACACACACACAAAGCTGCAGTGTTTTAATTATTGTTAATGTTTACTACAGTCATTCTGCTGTTCTCTGCTACAAGAAAAGAAAAGTCGTGCTTCATTGTCATGTAATAGCCTTGTTAATGTTGCTTAAAGGGCAACGTGCAAAATGTGGTGTCACACAAAGTCAATGTTTGTGGCAAGAACAAAAAAAGATTCTGCTCCCGGTCGAAGTGTCTGTGCTGTCGACTGTGCATTGGTTATTCAAGTAAGTTATCATGGCTTCTTTGAATTACAAAGTGACGTCCTTTACAGAAAAACTGATATATTAAATTAGAAGAGCTAAATAGCAACAGCACTTTTTATTAAAATGTTCTTAATTATAACAAGTAGAGATTGAGACACATTTGTGAATGTTCTTGTCTTTATTCTCATAAGCATTATCTTACGTAGTTATGGTCTTCTGTACATTCAGGAAGTACCCAATGATCCATCCAAAACCCTACGATATATATTTTTTTAATATATCAAACGTTTGGTTAAAATTTAAATAAACATGGTCGATGTTTCAATTCCAATATGGGAAAAAAAAAGTCAAAATGTTTAGATAACAAAATATCTTTATTATTTTAAGCATTAACTTTGACTTTGTATTTCATTAAAATAAAGTATTTTTAACTGAACATTTACAAAGTAAATGCATACAATAAAAATACAACAATCCACAGTCATTACATGCATTTTCTTGTAGATGCTGTGGTACTTGACACTCCTTAGTTTTCTCTTAGGTCATCTTTCCCTTTATTGCCAGAGACAACAGCATGCATGCAAGCCTTTGTATTAGAGACAAATGATATCAAGGTTTAATGATAATTTTGGTCCAGACCATTCCAGTGATGTATCCATAATTTGTCTTCCTCCTACCTTTCAGCTATAATTATCCTTGCTTTTATGGTTCATCTTAGGTCGTGTCATTGCTATAATCATTCTGATTAAAAAATGTAAAAATGATGTAAAAATGTCACCATATAGTACAAATGTTGTGTGTGTGTGTGTGAAGGGAGAGCAATGGATGCACTGTGTGACAGTATTTTTTTATAACTTTCTCTCGTGCTGTGTCGGAGAGAGAGAGAGTAATGACATAGCAGGTGACAGGCCATCTCTGAAGAAGTGACTCAGTCAGTGAGCACACATTGTAGGGGAAAAGGGCATGTTGCTTGACAGCCACCAACGTTCACAACACAAGAACCTGCAGGCTATATTGAAACAAGTTAAACAGGGATGTTGCAGCATTGCTGTGGAAGTTGATAAACATCATATACTGTGGGGATGAACGATTAATCGTGAACGCGATTAGGCAATCGTGAAGACGGCGATTAAAATGTAGGTTAATTATACTGCAGATATACTGTTATAGATTCATGCCGTTGTCATCCTTGTGTGACAGATCTGCTCGCCAATCACACGCGCCATGCTTCTCCTGTTACGGTCCTACTCACCAATCAGAGCGTGTACATTTTACAACAACAAACGAAACTAGAGGAAAACGTGGGATAATGGCGCCAGCCGACCGACACAGGCAGTGGCTGTGCCGCAGTTTTGTTCGACATCAGCTCACACTGAAGTGTTTCAGCAGTGGAGCGTTTAGCCTACACGTTGTTAATCTGCCATTTTGTGTCCATCAACTACAGATATCATCTCTCTGTGAGCCCGTTACATATCCACATGGAGCATTTCAGAATAAGAGCGTTTTGTCTGTCTGATTTTGCTGACTTGTTCAGATTTGTTCAGTTGTCCTTGATTTTTGTGCTTCTACTATGAGTAAGTAGGCTACGTAGTTAATTGTTTCTTTTTTGGTCTGTTTTAACTTTGTTTATTGTTGTTGTATGATCAAAAATAGACTGGCAGTGAATATTGAACTTTTAGCAAAACTTCAATTAAGAAAACAGCAAATCGAATTGTAATCACAATATCTGGCAGAAAAATTGCTATTAAATTTTTTTCCCCAAATCGCATTTTAGCATTTTTTGTAAATCTTAAGCAGTGTGCTCACTGTAATGTGCAGTAAATGGCCTAAATATAGAAAATGTAAGAGGTATAGGTTTGACTTTATATGCTAGATCTCTTTAATGTGATCCCTGTTGCAGCCAAAATTTTGTATTTGACTTAAAATTTAAACTTGTTGTCCTTTCCAGCGCACCTGTTTGAATAAATCACTGATTAGGATTCCCCTTAGCGTCTAACAGCTGCTATATAAAGATTATATTTGCAGAGATATGAATGCAAATGTTGTTTGTGGGTATGTCAAACAAGTTCATAAGGGTCTCTAACTTGCAAAAATGATTTTAACATGGGTGTTAGTCTTTCACTGAATATTAAATGTTTGTAAAACATGCTTATCTGTCTTTCCTCAGCTATTCATGTAATCTTCCTCTCTCTTGTCTTCATTTCTCTCCATATTTCTCTTACTACTCAGGATTTCAAACATTGTCCAACATGTGTGTAAATGGCTTTATGTTCTTTCTGTACATAGACCAGTTACACAGTACTTGTACTGTCTGTTTGACCTTTGTCCTACATTTGTAAAGGAAAACACTGCGATCTTTCAAATAGTCTATGACCTACACCTAAATGTGTCAATACACAAACACCCACACACTTGTGCAGTACCCTGGCGTATTTGCGTGTCTCACAACCAGACAATGCTGCAAAGCAGGTTTAGTGAGTAATAACTTCCTGTCTAACATAACATAACAATTTTTATTTTTTTTTTAAACCTTCTCTGTCTCCTTTAGTTAGAAGAAGTTACACTTTCACCCACTTCTGTTCCACTGACTTCGTCTGCAGTAAACTTCCTCATAAAACACATTTTCTCTCCCCTGGCTTCCTTAACTCGTTTTCAGGCAGCATTCACTATTACTGAGGCGACCCGACGAAGCTCCCCTCATGTATTACACAAAATGATATAAGTGGGATTTTATAGTACAAACGATCACAGCCATGGCAGATGGGCCGCTTAACCTAATGTGGGTACCCAGTCCAGTTTACGAGCCAGAAATGGGTACTTTTTGCTTGTTTTTCATTCCACTTCCACATTTTTAGAACTGCTGCCCAGATTCACCACACACTCTTTCCCTTGAGGAGAAAAAAACAGAGAAAAAAATCAATTTCCATTGACATTTCGCTTTGGTTTTCAGTTATTGTTAATTTCTTTCTTTCCTCAGTCTTTTTTCACCTGAGTTCCTGTTGGGTTTGACTGTCGGTTGCCAGGATTGAATTTTGGAGCCACGTTTTCATGACTCTACACAGATAATGACTACTTTGGAATAAAGTCAGCTGTCTTCTGCTTGTGTGTGTGTTGGTGTGTTTGAGAGAAAGTGAGACAGGGGAAGTGAGAGTGAGACAAAGAGAAAGATGGTGACAACGAGCGTGAGGGGAAAGCTGGGCACATGCCTGCTTGGAAAAGTGTACATGAATAAATTGTGTTTACACTGGAGTGTTAGCATGCGAAACTTAGCATGTTAGCATGTATAGATGCCAATAATCTCAAAGTGCAGTTTAAGTTAAAGAATAAATTTGGTCTTTGACTTATAGATGTATCCTTTCATGTCATGAAGTGTTATACTCACTGAAATCTAGACTCAGTGATGCCGTCAAATATAAGGTCTTATGATCATCATAGTTATTATTCATCCTCTGTGACAATGAATGCCTTTTACCAAATTTAATTGCCATCCATCCAATATTTATTGTGTTGGACCAACAGATGGAAAACCAGTGTGGCGTAAATGTGGGTGAAAGATGGTTAAAGATGGTACGTGTCATCACACATCATTACCATTTATACCAGCTCATATGTTACATTATTTACTGGTATACCCAATATAAAGATGACTTATAAATATGCCACATTAGTAAGATATGCTTCTTCAGTTTCTTGCCGAGAGTTAGATGAGAAGATTGATACCACTCTGTTATCTGTCTAGTAAATATGAAGCTGCAGCCGGTTAGCTTCCCTTAGCATATAGACTGGAAACAGAGCTAACAGCTGCCCTGGCTCTGTCTAAAGGTAAGAAAATACCAGCACCTCTAAAGTTCACCAAATAACATGTTTGTATAAACTGCCAATGCCAATTCATTGTTTGAGTCAGTCTTTGAGCTAAGCTAACTGGCTTCTGGCTCTAGCTTCAAATTTACTATTCAGACATAAGAGTGGTGTCAATCCTCCTTTTAAGTATTTAGAAAAATGTATTTGTCCTTTCATGAGCATCACAACAGGCATAAAGATCACAGTAAGAAACTGCCGATGTAAGTGATTTGGATGTCGGAGTGACCTTGTGGTGAGAGAGATTGTTCTTTGAATATAAGGTCACAGGTTTTGATACCCTCAAAAGCCCATTAATGGCCTTCTGGATAACAGTAGTGTCCGCATGAGCCTGTAATTTAGCGGACACCTTCCTGTTTTTAAAGCTAGCGCTTAACCTGAAAGCATTGGGAATCAGTACATCAGACAAAGAACGTGCGTTAACATGCAGCGCAGATAAGATTTGCTATATGACGGTAAACTAAAAAAATCGCACTGGAAAGTACAAAGCCAGAGCTGAAGAATGTTCCCATTATAGCAGCATCAACACAAAAACAGATGACCCAGAGATATCCAGTTTCCTTGGCCTTGTTTTCAAAATTCTTACCTCTCTCAAACCCATCCTATTTCTAAGAGGGCTTAATTTCATGGGTCACATCATTGACATCAATATTTAAAGATCAATATATTGTCATGACATTTGGTAAGGTTTTAAAGTGGACAACTCAAAACATGCTAACATGGCCTGCAAAGCACTTACACACTGTTTTGTCAGCTGTCAAGGACACACACGTTTGCTGGTATTGACCTGCGTTGGTCAAATCAATAGCATCCACAGTTAAAGGACGATAATACATATTGATAACATTGTTGTTGTAGCCTGAGAGCTGGTTCATAATGTCAAGAGGATAAAATATTCAGCATTAAAACAGGAATCCAGTGAGGTTGCTGATATTGGAGAGAATTATTGTAGGGACTTAAATAGGGAACAATCCGGGCTTATACAACAACATTTAAAAGGCTTTTATGAACCAGGAAAATTGTGATCATACTGTTACCCCGCACAAAACATCTTGATGAGTCATTTTACATCCTGTTGTCGACAGACATTATGTGTCAGCTGGTCTCTCAGAACTGAAACTTTGACGTTTGGAGTTGGCACGGACCCTGGGAAGCCCCATTTGGTTTCTGTGTTTGAATCCATTTTTTCTCTTCTTCCGCTATATCTTCTGTTCCATCAGAATGAGCCTGTTTATCTCACTATGGGGTCAGTCTGTTGTGTCTGTTCTGCTACTGTGAGAACCCAGTCTGTCTTATATGTTTTTGACCTCCCCCCTTTGAAAATAACACGACTGTAGAAGACAATCGCTCAAACAGCTACTGTCGCAAATATCCAGAAGAAAATAAAAAATGTCGCACATCTCTCATCCAGTAAACTTTGCTTTAATTACCTCACCAGATATTTTTGGCTATCTCGCCTTCATCAGTGTGGTATCTGAGTTTGTTTCTGGTTTCAGTATCGACAGTGTGAACGCTCTAAAAAAAGTGGAAATTGCAAAGACACTATGAGGTAGTTGCCCATTCCTATGAAACTGTAGGAAACTGAACATTCTTAACACTGTGTGTGTGTGTGTGTGGAGAGTAAGGTGGTCACGTGTGGTCTCTTTAATGCCCCCCCGTCTTCCACTGCTTCCAGACTGTTAATTGACCCACACAGAACAAAACGTCTCAGCTATTTCAATTGTCAGGAGAGCAGTTTGTTCTTGTGTGGCAGTCAGGCCATAAGACCGTTATCTTGGGAATTGACTCTAGTTGCAATAAAAACCTACATCAAAAGTAGTTTATTCCTCTTATTCCCTAGCTAATAAGGGCCCAGCATGAAATCTCACTTCTCATCATAACAGAAAATGAGGGTGCAGTTACTCAAAAAGAGCCTTGATGTAATTTTCAGAAATAGTCGATTGGGGAGAAAGAGGAGGGAGGAATTGGAGATTGATTGGACAACGAGTGTAGTGTAAGTGTTTGATTTCGATTAGGGGGCCTGCCCACAGGCCAGGCATCTCAGTTCAGCTCAAATAGTCTTCTTCCTCATCTTCGCAGCACAGAATAGCGGTACTTTTCTGTTGGTCAATGTCATTAGGTGGTGAAACTGTATTTTTCCAATAGCTCTTGTAATGAGTTTCTCTGCCCTTTTTTTCTTCTGTGTAGTCTTTCGTTTCTTGTCTCTTCACCTTGCCCGTCTCTTTGTTTATAGCGTGGCAATGTTCTTTCACAGCCACAAGCTTTGGTTTGACCGTTTCCCTCTGTAATAATCATCATTCAGTGGAAAAACCACACGTATATGCACTCACAACACACAGCTATTTACAGTGCAACGCTGCTGCCGTTGCCATAGTACGTGCCTATTTGCCAACCTCACATGAAAATCTAACAGGAATGAGGGTTTTCACTTTTACTTTTTGAATACTTTTTTAATTCCACCATTAATAAACACATTTCACTAAATAATTGTAGTAATGCTAATTAGCTAGTATGTTGTGGATTCGTCATAACTCCTCAAAGAGCAGTGTGTTTCCTAATAACATTTAGTTAGTCTTACTTTTAGGACTGCTTAGGGTTGTAGGGCTGTTTAAATTATCATTACAGAGTAGTTGTAGGGATTATATTACTTTGGATCTTTACATTCTCCTTAACCATTATGTGGGTATGTAACTTATATATGTCCATTGTCCACACTAACTAAATATGAAACCATAATCGCTCTGTTTTGGTCTACCAGTCATACTTAGCCAGCATTTGTCACATCCAGAAATTGTGTTGATTGTTTTTTTTACATATTCTGTGTGTGTGTGTACATGTTTACACTACCGTATTACAAATTAATTACATGCTATAGGGTGGATCAACACAGATTCTGCTCAGGTTTGTTTTAAATTAAGTGGTCCAGTGCTTGGGGTCATGTTCACATTGACTTGGCCCCTCTTGAGCGCTGTGTGTGTTTGTTTGAGAGGGTGAGACACACGGAGAGAATCACTATCTCAGCGGGGTAAAATTAATGTGCAGCCGCAGTTATCATCATTTACGGAACATTAACGATTTGGTTTGTGTGAGTGTTTGGAAACAAGCAGCTGTAAAGTCCTGCAGATATGAATGAGTCTAGGTCATGAGCCTGTTTATTCTTATTACACCGTTTCACAAACTGGTATTTGAAAAGAATAGTGTTGTAAAATATTTCCCTGTAAAGCAGAAGTCAAACTGCGTAGAGAAACGGTGAAGTGCATGGAGAAAGATGAAGAAAAGGCGATTGTAAGTTCTCACGATGGGACACATCTACTTCCTGTAGTGTGTGAATATCTTGTTCCTGTCCTTGACACCTCTCGTCTCTAAGCAACTCACAATGACAGCAAGTTGGCAGCTCCTAATTGGCTGACGGTGTTAGTAGATCCAGTATTTTAATGCCTTAATACCACAGGTAACTTCAACGATGACAGAGATAAATAACACCATCTTTATCTCTAATGCAGAACTGCTTTGAATGAATGAACTGCAGTGGGGACATTGATGGATCTGCAGAATAGTTTGTCTTGTAAGGGATTTGAACTTTTATCTACTAGATTGCGTATCTTATTTTTAGTCTGGCCCACACAACATATAAGACTTGTTAATGCTTTGGCTGTGATGTTTACTGTGCTTAATTGCTCAGGATTTAAAGTAAGATTCGACATTTATTGGTTATAATATTGGCACTTGGATTTTTTAATGTTTGGGGAACTGCTGCACAGTATTGTATTATTACTGTTCATGGTTTAATAATGTTTTTTAACAACTCTGATGTCTGGGTACTTTCTTCTGTTTTGTTTTCACTGGATTTTATTACCGTAATTTCAAATTTGAGGATAATCAAAATCATGGAGGCTGACTTTTTTTTTTTCCTTTCCCCCATCTTCTCTTTCTTCCTCACTTTCTACCCCTCTCTCTGGTCCACATGTTCCTGTTTAGTCCAATCAGTCTGGTCTCACCCGGATTTAGTCAACTTGAATCTTATTTCCTTGGAGAGCGGTCCAGCATTTCAAGCTGGACGGAGGAGAGACGACCGGGGCTGAGGGCCCTGCCTTTGTGCTTCGCCACAGAACAAACCTCATTGAAAACACAAAAGACAGCACGCCTGCGGATCCCATGAGTCCCCGGGCGAAAGGAGACACGCTCAACTCAGGTTCAACCAGCCACCTTAGCACCTCAGAGTGCCCCTCACACAATAGGGTGAGTATCCAGCACAGAAACACACCTGTGGCACGGTATGGGTCAACTGGTCACACAGGAGAACTATGAAAACACACACCCTCACATTAATAATTAACTAGATGTTGTTAGCAGGGAAGTATAATGTTCTGTAACTGATGCTGAACGTCAACGTCTTAAACATAAGCTATATACTGGAGTGTTTTTTGTTTTTTTTAATTCCCCAAATTAAAATCTGAGTCAACTTTAACAGTTGCAATGTAAGCGGGGCTTAAAGTTCTCGGTCACTGCGGGTATTCTGGAGCGTTTCCGTTTTAGATTTGAAAATGGATAAGTGGATGTCTATGGAAAGTATTCTTGCACATTTTTTACTTTATTAATAAAAACCTTTGTTTACTCTGTGGCTCAGTGAGGTGTCCACTCAGTAATACTCGTGGCTGTGCTACTTTAAAAAGGCACTGCAATATTGTCATCTTTTGGACTAATTAGGCGGTCTTTTGACAACAGTAGACCTGTTATGCAGCATACATGTGTAGAGGAGGAACAAGCATTGAAAAGTTTGAAAGATATGTGTATTGGATATTCTTTATGGCTTTGAAAGTTGTGCTTCGACTTGGAGACAATTGCCAGACCACGGCTTCCGACTGAGGAAGGGTCAGTAGGTTTGAATCTTTTGAGTTTCATATTGATTTGAAGACATTGTGGTTTAATTACTCGCACACAGCCTGTTTTAGCACCAGTTTCCCTTTGAAGACCTGATATGTTTCCACAGATCAAAAAGTACACTAAACTCAAGAGTTAATTAAACTTTGAAAGATAATCTGACCTCGCTTGGAAAAGGAACGATTTTAAAGTTAACAGATGAAGATTTAAATTTTAGCTTTGCAAGGTTTGGGGACAACATGTGAATGTTTGCTTGTTTGTACTGCAAAGGGGTGTTTGGTTCTACTGGAATTTTCTTAACAGATGAATTATCCTTGAGGGTAAAACATACGTACAAGTATGTAAACATGGAAGAGTCATAAAATGACACATTATCACTTCCAATGAACGGCGCTTCAATGCAAAGCAGAAAGTAAAAAAAAAAGAAACAGTAAAAAGAGCTTGAAATGAATCCCTCAGTCCCAGTTGATCCCAGTTTGCCTATATTTGCTCAGGTGTGACGCAGGTGAAGCATTCTTTAACGAGTTTCTCAGGTTTTCCCAGCAGGTTCTTGGAACTTGACTTTGTACAGTCTGATCATGAGGCAGTTTACCAAGCTTTTCAACCTCCGCCACTTTTACTTATTATCAACACCCACCCCACCTTCGAGGCTTTTTCAAACTCGATGATGAGTCATTCTGTCCTGTAGTAATTAACAGTGCATTTTGAGAGGGTTGGCTCAGCCTCGCCTGATGTTTTTAGCGCCGCGCTTAAGTCGGAAAATGATGTGCATGTTGAACGTGTGCAAGATTCACTGCCTCTAAAAATAGGCCTGTTATGTGGCAAACACAGCCAAAAAATCCCCATGAAGGCAACCTAGCGAACTGATCAGTCGTGCCAGACGCGCGATGTCAGAGGCAGCACTTGTGTTACTTCTGACTGTGGCGTGTGTGTACAGACAAAGCTGGCGGGCTGTCGTTCAGTGTGAAAGGCGATCAGCACAGGGGCCAGTCTGAAACACAATAAGGTGCGTGTGTGCGCATTGTGATTGCTTGTATGTGTAACACAACACTGATACCTGAGAGGCCGCGAGGGGCCCCCTACCCCGACCAGCCAGGGTAGACTGTCTTAACACCCCCACAGGCCGTCGCTTTGACTTTTCATAGTATTCTGGATGGTAGTGCATGTCTGGAAATGTATTTGTGAGTGTGTGTGGTATAGCTTTGGGGTTTGCTTCACACATCCTGTCTGCCATCACCTCTCTGTCTCTTAGTTTGACAGTCTTTTTTTATTTTAAAAGCTGCAGGGATGATTTCTTTTTTCAAACACTGCATTTTTCCTGTTTTTCAGACACTTTTGAACTTGTCCCCATGACATTCTGGTATTTGTGTGTCTTCCTGATCACACCCTACAGCTTCAAAACAATAGCTCTTTAACTGCCAACAATATCAGCCTCATACTTTAATATGAGACATTTGATATGGTAATTTGGTGCTCAGAATGGCTTTAAACAGACGGTACCACTTAAAACTTGTCATAATGATTCCTCTTTTCAGTGCCAAACTTTCAGTGCCATTAAAGTTCAATTGGGTGTCTTTTACAGATTGTTTAATTCAATTTAGGTAATTAAGATTTTAGATGGCAATAGCTGTTAGGCAAAATGGTTTCAATTGAAAGTTTGTGCTAATGCTACTAATGAAATTAGATTTTCAGGAGAGTGGAGAAAAGATCCTGCTGAGAACTAAATATAGGCCATAGAACCCAATAAAGTCTGATTATGTTATCCCGCCCTTTAAAGGAGTTTGTCCATACTTCTGTAGTCAGATGTCCGACAATACCGAGACAACAGATAGTTATCTGTAAACAAGCCCCTCAAACATACTTACTGTACACTCAGATGAATGAGACGGGGTTTTGTCAGCCGACAAAACAAGCTGCGGAAATTTACTACTCACACAAACTTCAGCCACCAATAACAAAACAAGGGAAATACCAATAAACAGTGAACAATGCTTGAGATTTTGGACCTTGAGTCCTCTGCACATCCTCACTTTGTTTTTATTGCTTTCATGCATCGACTCCCAGCCTCAGAGTCGACATTCCGTTTCACTTACTGTACCTGGCGTCTAAGATCACAGTCCTTCAGTCATTGTAGCATTACTATTATCATAATGTTTTAAACCCTCGGAGAAAAATTAACAAAATGATACCTGGATATTTGGGTCCGCTGCTGAGTCTGGCTCCCAATTTTGCTCAGTGGCCGCTCACAGGATTGCAGCGAAAAATTCCCCTGCAGCCCAAAAAGCATTTTTTTCCCCCATAGATCACCGTTATAAAAGAGTAAACTGTTGATGGGACACCTCGAACTGCAAACCAGGACAATTATGACTCTTTCTGTTAAGAAAATTGAATCCATGATTTTATTTTTGTAAAACTTCCCTTGAGCGGGAACTTGCAGGTGGGGCCAGCGGGAGAAACGCTACTGCACATATTCAGAACGCGTACAACGAAAGTTAACCCGAAAGCTAGAAGCTTTTTGGTGTATGCACCAGGTGGGAAATTATTGGAGTGAAGAGGCACCATCTTTGAGTCTGTTATCCAGATCTTGTAATACATCCCTGATCCAATGATGCAAGAAAGAAACAACAACGTGGCTTTAAAAAAACGAAGATCCTTGATTTAAGCCCTCAAACTATTTGAAAATCTGTTGCCATACTAATGCAGATTTTTCATGCACTCCTCATGGTCAGGGGCGAGAACAGAGAGAACAGTTTGTCTTGTGGCAGCCTGAGCACAGTGTCGTTTTTTTAGAGTCTGGCATGAGCGTGCGTTTGGAACATACTGTCTGTTTTTGAGGGTTTGGCGTCTTGTCCGAATTGTTACGGCCCCGAGAGAGCACTCTGCATGTGTGATTCACATGTCGAAGCTCTCCATCTGCGCTGTGCAGGGGTTACAGTGTATAAGGGTGAGGTCTTGCCTCTTTAGTCCAGCTCTAAGTCCAGACTCTGCTGTCATTGGTCCATAGGGTTTCAGCTGTATTCCTGTTGTCTGGCAGCCGTTTCCTTGATCCTGCCCTCTCCTAAACTGCCATCATGTGTCTTTGTTTACATTGAGTCTAAAGTTCCATGTTTCACTGGAAGACGGAGCTTTTCCCTCAAATGTTTCCCCTCCCTCCTCACTTCTCAGTCATATCTTCTAACGTATCTTCTTCTAACTAATTTAGAGCCTCACACAACACATACACACTGCATTTCAGTCTTTAGTCAGGTGAAAAGTCATTAGCCGGGTCTACATGCAGAATGTTTAATGAGTCTGTGGGGAGCTGGATATGGTTTTTTTGTTTAAGTGTGTGAGACAGTGGGAGAGATTGGTCTTTAGGGGCTCATTTATCACTGAGCAGACCGGCGTCTCGAGGGATTTCCTCGCTCCCTTCTTGTTCTCCTGTCTGTTTATCATTCGAGATGAGCTGCTTAGCTTGCGCTTATGTGTTTGCGTTTGAAGTCTCTGTGGCGTTGTTGTTGTTCTTGCCTTTGTCCTTCAAACACACGCTTCGTGTATGATTTTTGTGGGTGCTTTATCCATCATCTGGCTTTCCAACTGTAGTTGTTGTGTCACGCTAAATCTTTACTGTATATTCATTAAAACCAGATCAGAATGACGGTGCTGAAAAAGGTCTAAAAACAAAATTCACAAGTCACTTACAAAACATGTACTCTAATACTGGAGAGGTCAGAATAAATATTAATGAAATAAGCTTTTGAGACACCTTAAACACATGAAAATTGAACAAACATTCCCATGTTGATCATCTTTAGATTGTTTTTAAAGTTTTTAACCATCATGAACTGGTTTTTATAACTAATATCCTTTTTTTTTCTCTCTCTCAGTCCTTGTGAAGCACTGTGAGCTGCATTCTGTACTATAAAAGTTGCTTCACACATAAATATTATTTTAACTGTGCACAAGAATATTTCAGGGTTTTGTAAATTTGGTAAATTAACACTCGAAAAATATCATTAGTATGTATGAACTTTTTATTCCACAGAAGATAAACAACATTCAATCTTCCTTTACCTACACACTGACATGAGGACAGATAAAACGGATTTATTAAAATAACTGGATCATCTAATTGTGGTGTCAAAACACAGGATGTAAATGCCATGCACCAATAAGGCTGGACTGTTTGTTGGACAAAATTAACTTTTTTCACTTTTGGGAATTTAATAGACCAAACAATTAACTGAGCAAATGACTGTCAGTAGTAGTCATTGGTTGCAGACCTAGTTGTCTACATCGTTTCTCCGAATGTCCCCTTATTTTTCAGCAGTCAGTGGTAGATTTGAGTATGATGTAGGTTATTAAAGTCATTACAGCCATAAAGGTTCACAAGCCCAAAGCAGAAATGGACAGTGTGAGATTAGTAAGTATACTTAGTAAGATTCCTCCAAACTGCCCCTAAACCAAATGTTTATTTTGGTAGACAAGCTACTGTTTTAACAGGTTGAAGATGTTATCACATCTTTTAAATCAATTTCCGGAGCTATAAATATTTCCCTTTTGGCATTTCCTAGGAAATTATTTCTCTAAAAATGGGTACAATGGCTAATGTGGCAATTTGTCAGACCGGCCTGGCCTGCGCTGACCTCCAGTTGTTGTAGTCATACATGGTGAGCTGTTCGGTGAGCTTTCAGAGCCGAGGAAGAGGATCATATCTTTAACCACACACACACACACACACACACACATACACATACACATACACACACACACACACACACACACACACCTTGGACGAATGCAATATGTCTGCCACACGTGACTCAACGTCAGTCAGGAACCAATCATTAAGATGGAGGTGACAGAGTCAAATTTCGCTCTGTGTGTGTGTGTGTGTGTTGAGGGTCTGAATGGAAGCCCATTAGCTTGTTAGGGATAGCCCACATTTCCAAGAACCTTAACCTATTTCTCTCTTACAGCCCTCCTGTCCTTGTTATTAGGTTACTGAGCAGTTGACAGCCAAACCCTCTGCATCACCTGCTGCTAAACCTCAACACTGCAGCTTTCACTGCCTGGATTGAGTTTAGTGCAGGAGAACAGATGTTTCACAGGAGAAAAGCTGTTCCTTCTCCGTCTCTCCAGCTGGCCACCGGTCATTTCCTCTTTTTGTGAGGTAATGAAGGCACCAGCTTTTGACAACGAAGATGAACATGTGGAATTAGATAAAGAACACAATATCTCTGGGTCTGTTGCATCGATTTTTATCATTCCTTTACACCCAAGAATGTAATTAGGCCTTGGTTATGTGATAACATTGTGAGTCAGAGAAAGAGGCAAGCACACAACCTCACAGAGTGACCTAACAGCTGAAGTGGTTCAGTACAAAGGTGGTTTCTGGATCATAAATCACTTAAACGTGCAGGTTGTAGGCTAAATGCTTCCCATCCATCTCCACCTCTCTCTTTATCTACGTTGATGTCTTCTTCGTAATGTATGTGTTAATGAATGACACACTGTCCCCTATTCCAGTCTGTCCTGAAAGTATTTACTATTACAGTGCTGTAGATGCCCTGTATGCATTGTGTGAAATGGCAGTGGGGATGTTATGTGTCTGGTGTGTAGGGCTGAACGATTTAAAAGAACATCTAATTGAGATTATTTTGACTGATATTGTAATGGCGAAATGATTTGCGATAGTAGCAGGAATGATGCTTTTTACATAATCATTCTCATTTTCACTGAAAAACATATCAAAATGAATTCTGGTGTGGTTTTTGTGGGGATCTGTACCAAACAAAGATGTGTTCTCAAGTCTCTAGAACATTATGTGTAGGCCAGGACATCTCTGCAACATGACAGTATTTAATTTAACATTGTATTTTGACACGTCACCTTTAACAAATATCGTGCCATATTGTGATTTTGATAAAATTTTGATTAATTGTTCCAGATACCCCCTGCACACATAGTATACTCCATCACTGGCGCGCACACACACACACACACACACACAAGAATGTGGTTTTACAGTTGCTCACCGTCTGGTGTGATTGAAACTGTGTGTGTGTACCTCTCTTACTATACACAGCAGCGGACTGAGATTCGTCCTCATAGATGATTAAGCGCAATCTACTCATCATTCACTCACATAAACATGGGCAGATGTAAGACCAACAAAGTCAGACTTTAGGAATCTGAAAGTGTTGACTGTCTACAGACTTTGACAATGTGAGAAACGTAAACGTCTAAGAGGCATCATGGTCAATACACACACTCGCACAAAGGAGGGACCATGCAGTCGGACTGTATTTTGCTGGTGGGTCTTTAAAAATGGGTTAGTCATGCATTATATATACAACAGGACATCTCTCTCTTTCTGCAGTTTTCTTGTTCTCTTGTCTATATCTGTCTCGCTGCACATCTTTTCTAATCACTTCCTTTCAGCTGAACACGGCGTGTGTGTGTTCGGTGAAGATTGCGTGTCTATGTTGGCATTTTAAAGAAATACATCTTTTGTGTTTACGTGCGTTTTTTTTTGTATGCCAGCACATTATCACTTTTATCCACCTGGATCCACACAGCATCACTGTGTGTGTGTGTGTGTCAGTTATGATGGATGACTGTATTTATCACAAAGCACTAGCCCTATTAATTCTGTGTCTGGCTCCCCAGCTTTAACTGCTATTGTGTTCGATTGAATTCCCACTGTCTTGTTGAAGATTAGACAAACTCTGTCGACATCTGTTCAATCAAACATTGGCTCTTTTTTCCTAAAAATGTACTGTGTTTAAATTATTTTTTTGCTTGTTTTAATTCATAATTATATATTAAGACAAGAAACACAAATCCTAGTGTTGTGATCACTATTAATTCACTTCTCAGTCTGTGTCTGCAGGCACACTCCCCTTCTGCTCCTCTTTAAACGTTTAACATTTAATTTTTTTTACTTGTTTATGTTTATATAGACTCTTTAAGACAGCCCAGTTCAGAGTTCACTAGATAAATCTGAGAGGTCATGAGATGATTAATGTGATGGGTTTGGCTATTTTCTATAATCATTGGTATTTTCTTGTGAAATACTGGTTAGGTTGCTAAATTAGTTATAAACTACACAAAGTCGCTCATAGGTTAATACATATTAAACCTATTACAGGGGGTCATGATGAACCACCGCTTTAAGACATTTTTATATGGTCTCTGTAATTATTTTAATTTGTGAAGTGTGAGAAGATTGGTTGATGTGGGAAAACGTGCGCACCCTGAAGGCAGTTCAATAATCACACCTTGCAGCATACACGCCGTTACAGTGACAGTATCTTCGATGTAATTAATCCTGAAGCTGAAAGATCTCCCTTTTCACTACACATACAAATACAGACACAACTAAACAACAACACAACATAAATGTCCTCAACAGGACACAAGAGCAACATGACTTATGGCCGTCATATTCCACCTGTTGAATCCGCGTTTGTTTGTCGCACATGGGATCCATAATGTCAGACACATTTCTGAAGTGGGTATCACTTACTTGTGGCAAAATCAATTTGATCAAATAAAGATCACCTCCTCAATCACACTTCGCTTCTTTCATCTAATTAAGCTGACATGCCCCAAGTAATTAAACCTAAATATTATTTTACCTCTTTGTTTGAACAAGAGAAAAGGTGTCATTAAACAACCTGTCCTCTAAAAATCCCTCCATCCTAACTATGTTTCTTTTCTTTCCAGAGTGTCCCAGAGTGCTACGAGGAGAAAAGAATAAATGAAGAGGATGACAGAAGAAGAGAAGAAGAAGAGGAGGAGGAGAAGGAGGATGAGAAGAGCAGTGATGAAGGTTTCATGGGAATGACTCCGCTGCTGCAGGCTCACCATGCCATGGAGAGGATGGAGGAGTTTGTACACAAGGTAACACGCACGCACACACGCACGCACGCACGCGCGCGCGCGCGCGTGTATTAGGTTATGGTTAAAATGTTTTCATGCGTTTCTGCTGCATTTTGCCCCTCATCTTATCTACACAGACGTTTCGGAGCCGCCCCACCTTTAATTCCTCCGCCACCGCTAAATTTGTTAATCTTCTAGAGCCATGTTTGTTTTACCGAGGCAGTTTTACATCAGGACTCAATAAAACCACATAATAAAAAGACACCATTAAAACCATAAAAACTGAGCTTTTTGTGTCCTGAGCAAACTTCATATGCTTGGGTTTTATTTTTTTATGTTCTACTTTATCTCTTAAGCTGAACGTGTTTCATGAGCCACAATCCAAACTGGAAAATATCCAAAATACATGGCAGAAATCAAGCCGTTTTCTGCTGATAAGTGTAGATTGAGAGTGAGCGTGGAAAAGTAAGCACATTCTTGGTTTCTTCCATTTACTTTGCCAGAAACCTTTTTTTATTTTTTTAAATGAAAATGTAGGCCGATAAAGAGTTAGGAGTGTCTGTTTGTAAGACAACACTGCTGGACCACTATGAGCTGAGTGCACCAGCTAGGACTAATATTCTCAAACACACAGAAACACAGTCAGCTGAATTACAACCAACATGTTGTAAATTAGGCAAATTAATCACAGGAGAGAAACTCTCTCTCTCCGGTCTCTCCATCAGGGCTGTTTGCCATAACTTCAGTCTATTTATTTACATCACTTGACCCCAATACTGTTCATTTGACACCGACACCTACATTACACACACTCGTGATCACATACTGTACTCCCATCTTACACACAAACACTCATCCCGTTTCAAGGAAATGCAGTAAACAACCAGCTGCTTCTCATAAAGGACATTTGAATTTGATTAACGTCTTCCATCCATTCCCAGCCTTCAGGTTGTTTTTATTTCTAAACTTAAATGTGATGTTTTTGTCCTTTTTTTTTAAAAATTTTTATTAACCAACCAGGTGTGGGAGGGCCGGTGGCGTGTCATACCTCACGACGTGCTCCCCGATTGGCTGAAGGACAACGACTTCCTGCTTCACGGCCACAGGCCACCAATGCCTTCTTTTCGCGCCTGCTTCAGGAGCATCTTCAGAATCCACACAGAGACGGGAAACATCTGGACACATCTGCTAGGTAGTACATACACAAACAGATGCTCTTATAACCCTGATTTTAACAAACATTCGTGCCTTATATCCTACTTTTTAAAGGGACTTTAAAACTCACTTCACTTTTTTGTTCCTGTAATCTGTTTCTTCACTTGTTCTTGTTTTTATCCTTTAGTTAATCTTCATTTAAACCAGATAGGTTTGACAGCAAAATCTTATGTAAACTGTCACGCGCGCACGCAGCAAAACCAGGCTGTTTAGCTTTTATAAGCATTGCCATGTCAAGAGCTGCAGGTTTGTGTAAGAAACAAACAGTTCCTCAAATTCCAGTGCGTTTATTTTGGGCGAGCACCTTCGAATGAGTTGGATTTGTGTTGAACCACATGGTTTTCTCTTTTGTGGCAGCTGGGGAGCCAGTTAAGTGTCTTCTGTTTTAGAAACAACTGTCTGAGTTTCTGCTCCCCCCTGGTGCTTAAACAGAGATTCTGCACCTAAATGACTTGGGTGAGATTGTGTTAACAGTGAATACTATTGCTGCTGTTTATCTTATTTTGGTCTGTTCCTCAGCATTTAAAATTTTCATTAATTAGTCCTAGGTGATGTTAAACTGAATACATGGTGACTTATTTCATTCTGATTAACTCAGTGGGGGATAGCAGCATTTGTTGGGGAGTTATTTATCTATGATTAATATTTAATTCTCATCCCTCTTCTTCTCCCTGCAGGCTGTTTGTTTTTCCTCTGTCTGGGCCTGATGTACATGTTCAGGCCCAACATGTCGTTCGTGGCCCCGTTCCAGGAGAAGGTTGTGATCGGGATGTTTTTCCTGGGAGCCATCCTTTGCCTCTCCTTCTCCTGGCTCTTCCACACAGTCTACTGCCACTCTGAGGGCGTCTCCAGAGTCTTCTCCAAGTAAGACGCACATTCTGTAAACTCAGATTTCACTATCTGAGATTCTAGAGCAGGAAAAACGTCCCCTTTCTGTGAGCTGTGTCTTTAATCACCTTCTCTTTGTTTCTGTGTGCCCAGGCTGGACTACAGTGGGATCGCCTTCCTGATCATGGGCTCTTTTGTCCCCTGGCTGTACTACTCTTTCTACTGCTCCCCTCAGCCCTGCTTCATCTACCTGATAGTGGTGTGCATACTGGGATTGTCCGCCATCATCGTCTCCCAGTGTGACTTCTTTGCCAAGCCGCAGTACAGAGGAGTCAGAGCAGGTAGAGTGAGATAGTGACATTATTTTGTTCTTTAAAGCTGCTCTAATCAGTATTTTATGTTGGCAATGGATCAAATGACTGTGTGTAATGTGAAGGGGGTCGCCTATAGTGATAAACCCACAAAGTATCTTCACCTTGCTACAGTGAAAATGCTGAACCGCTCTAGTTCTTCCCAGGAAGAACTGGAGCTTTTTGTCATTTTTCAGCACATATTTTTGGTTTTCAGCTCGCTCTAAAACCCCGCTGTACACTTTATGTTCAGCACCATTTGTTTAGACGGACACAGTTAGCAACTAGCTAGCAGCATTTAGCTTCTAAAGATGCACATGTTTCCCTCAGGAGTCGGTGGAGACAAGTAACCAAGCTAAAAGAGAGGGAATATTAGACGTGTATATACACCAAGTAACCAGAAACATGACTCCAAGTAGATTAGTCTTTGTGTCTGTTCTTCATAAAGTGAAAATAAGTCAGTGTTCTGTTAATAGCTTGCTTGCAAAACAATCAGTCAAAGCAGGTTTAGGTATTGACACAATCTCTGTCCATGTCCCTTGTCTGTGTTTAGGAGTGTTTGTGGGGCTGGGTCTGAGCGGCGTGGTTCCCTCCCTGCACTTTGTCATCAGCGAGGGTCTGATCAAAGCCACCACGATGGGCCAGATGGGCTGGCTGCTGCTCATGGCGACGCTCTATATCACCGGAGCGTGTCTGTACGCCGCTCGCATCCCCGAGAGGTTCTTCCCTGGCAAGTGTGACATCTGGGTAAGTGACTAACAAACACACACATGCCACTGATGGTACAAAATATTAAGGGTGTGTTCTCAAAGTAGAAGCTGTTATCCCCTATTTGTTCCCAAAGCAGGGGCTCTTGCCTTTTCACGTTTTCCTATCTTTATGTCACGCCGCTTGTTTCTCACACCCATTTAATGTACTCTTTTTTTTTTTTTCTTCTCTGTCTCTTCCCCTAGTTCCACTCCCACCAGTTGTTCCACATCTTGGTGGTCGCCGGAGCTTTCGTGCATTTCCACGGCGTCTCCAACCTGCAGGAGTTTCGCTACACGGCGGGAGGGGGCTGCGCCGCCGACGGCACGCTGTAATGCAAACACACAGTGACCCACTCGTTCACTGTCACAAATTTTACGGGGAGGCACTGGTTCATATATGCACAGAATTAAACACACAAACACACACATGCTCCTCAAACATGCACACACATGCGCCCCCCCCCCCCCAGACAGCAAACCGAAGTGGCTTGTTTGGTGTGTGTCTGTGTGCGTAATACACAGGATGGCCTCCCAGGGGGCGCTATTAAAACGTACTGATGAGGGTTTTTGTTCTCTTTCTGTGTGTCTGTCAGTCCCCACCTCCTCCGGCTGTGTTGCTTGAAACCACTTCTAAGCTGGTGTGTTTTATAAACCAGTTGATAGACTCTGCTCTTTCCAGGATGTATCTCCATTTCTGTGGGAGGTGGGCGGTGAGACTTTCAAAACCTCTCTCAAATAATCGTACATTTTCTTCTGTGTTGAGTTCTGACATTTAAGAGAGTTTAATGGTTTGATTTGAAAAGGAAGCATAATTGTGGCTTTAAAAAATACATTTTCGGGTGCTTTGTGCTGAATGCTGTTTTCCGAGTCACACTTTAGAGCAAAAAAAGAACTGAGTGGCAAATGTATTTCTTCCTTGATTGTGAAGGTAGCAGGGGGAGATGTTGGGAACTGGGAGGGGGTTAATAGTCACTTTCAAAAGGAAAAAATAAATGAAATAAACCCAACCTTTTCCATGTAAATAAGATTTCTAAATTTTGGGTTATAGATTTGTATGAAACGTAAATGAAAAAAAGACCAAAAAAATATGTTATAATATGATGGCAAGAATAAATAAATGTGTTAGATGATGAATCAATTAAAAATGAGGAGAGGTGCTCTAGCAGTGAGTTGCAATGGAGAGAATAATATACTGCGGTTGGAGGGAAGCGCTTCAAGCGAGGAGGAAATTTAAGGCACAACATCAGAATCTTATCAAACAAATGGCGACATCAAGACTCGCTGGTATTTTGTCCAGAGTCGCTTTTTCTGCCGTTAAAACTTGCATTCTAAACAAGGAGACAGAAGAGTGGCTGTCCTCTACGCAGTTTTTTTTATTATTACTTTTTCACTTTTGTGTTGAACCTTGTGTTTGTTCAAGCATCAGAGAGTCCGAGCACTGATCTCAAAACAGACCTGGGGCCTCATGAGTAGAACTGTCTGTTGCCTGAAACCAAATCTAAAGTCAAAACTATGATCTAAAAAAAAAAAAAAGAATCCTCTTGACATGTAGCCATTTTTCATGTATCTTACTGTAAATTGTCTGATTTATCTCAAAGTAAAACGTCACCAGTATAAGTTTGTTTTCTATGATATGCCCTTAAATGAGTTGTTGAAACACATCATGGATAACTTAGATATATATTTTTTTATAAACAAAGGCCCCAGAGTCTTATATCATTTTGGTACAACTGCAGTATTATTACAGTACAGATGCAGTTCATTGTACTCCTCCTCCTCCGTGACACATGATAAGATTCACCACCACACAGAACAAGGATACTCTGTCTGAAAACATGTTTTTTTTTTTTTTCTGATTGGATTTTGTTTTAATTTATATCCACTGCTGTTTTGGGTATAATAATTATTATTATTATTTTATTACTACTATTACTATTCTTGCAAGCTTTAATTTCCACTCTTTTCCCCCCTATTATTTATCACCTGTTTCTAGCATTTAATCAGAGAAATTGCGAGGTGAGGGCAGAAGTCTCATCTAAAGATTAGAGAAAATTCACTACTTTAAGGACAGATATGGAGACAAGATTAAAACAACGTTTTAAAAATGTTTTCTCGCGATACCAAAATCTCGCACCTGCACAATGGAAACCCTTCTAAAATTGTTTAAAATGTAGGTGTGCCAGTCGGACATCGGATGGCGGCTTTTTTTTTTTCTGAACAGGAAGTTGAATTACCATCGTCTCTTCCAGGCAACCCGCACATTTTTCACTTTTATTTTCTTTCCTGTTTTTATTTGATCTAGTTTATATTAATTTATTTCTCTTGGGGAGTGCATATTGTCTGTTGAAGTTCTGTTCTGATAGGAGTGTTTGATTGCGATAGACCTTTATATCTGCTGTATTGTTCTAATAAAACGTTTTTTGAATCTATCACTTTGTCTTAGTGGTTTGTATGTGCACTAAACCATGAAAATAAGACATTATTTAATATGGTGTGAATCGCCTGTAGCCTACATTGTTCCTCTTATGAGTTAAGTAATGTGCTACATTTTTATTTCTATTACTTCCATTTTTAAAATCAGGCGTCAGCCAAGATGGTTGCTTTAGTATGTATATAAATTACTGGGCCAATTAAATACTTATTTTAAATGTACAGAAGCATTCATATATAATAGGCCCAGTCCAGACGTCTTTAGCAGCTCACAGGTGAAATACATGCAGCCTCAGCCAGTATCAGCACAGATGTACAGCCAGCATCACATACAAGCAGCTCAGACCCTCATGGAACAGTTGCTGCTCCACCACATGACCCAGCAGATTGGCCCCCATGCAGTCTGAACAGACTTCATGATTTTTCTTACCCTAAAGATAAGTCTAGAAGAAGTTTCCATTCGGGCTTTTTACAGAGACCGTTTTAAAGGAGGGAAGACTGTAGTGACTACCATGATGTGGAGATAACTATTTTTATAATCGTTGTTGGATTAGTCTGCGGATTATTTTCTCCAGTAATCAATTGATTCTAAAAATAGTGAGAAATGTTATCACAATTACCCAGAGCCCAAAGTGACTGTAGGAGGATAAAGTGGCATGAAAAGTTAATGCACAAGAGTATTACAGTACTCACCACTGCCAGACAATGTTTTATTTTAATTTTCACAAGATTTAAGTCATCAATACGAATGTATGGGATTAAAGCTGAGAGACTAACACATTGTTGTTTTTGGTGGAAGAAGTACTCAGATATTTTAAGTAAAAGTAGCAATAGCACAGTGTAAAAATAGTTTGTAACAAGTAAAATGCATTCAAAAATGTAGTAATGTATTAGCCTACCCATGTACATAAGTATTAGCATCAAAATATACAACAAGTAAATGCAGAATGGCCCATTTCAGAATATATAGACTAATATAGATTCATGAATGTATCACTTTAATGTTACAGATGGTAAAAGTGGGATTTAAATTACTTTATATACTGCTGTGTGGCTTAATCTATAATTTATTGTACTTTGTATGTTAATATTTTGCATTGATAATCTGAATGGAAAGTTGGTAATAAAAAAGATTTTACTTCATTTTACTCCTACATATTTGTTGAAAAAGGTTTGTTGTGAAAAGTTGTTGTGAAAAGTTTAAAACTACAATTAATCTGGTTTCTTCAACTTTCTCTCAGGAGCAAAAATCAGCCTTTAAGCTTAAAAAAAAAAATTATGATTTGATATTTATTGTGAAAATTATCGATATCGAATGATGTGAAATTTTATATCATAACATTTTTGGCCATATCACCTGGCCCTATAATGTGTTGAAAACACAAAAAATGACTCGGAATAGTTGCCAATCAATTGATGAACTAATCTTCTCACCAGTACTTGTCTGTATTGTTTGGTACAGTAGGTAAATTAATAATAAATCAGCTTTTTGATATGTTTTGGATTACAAAAATCTAAGTGTAATGTAGTAGAGTAAAAATATTTGCCTCAGAAATGTAGTGGAGTAAAAGTACCATGAAAAGCAAAATACTCCAGTATGAGTTCCACAAATTTCTACTTCAGTACACTACTTAAATGTAGAGAGTTAAATAAGTTATACCACCTCTCCTGTTATATTTGGTGAATATTAATATCAATGTTGTTGAACGCGACAAAAAAAGCTTCAGAGAAATCTGACATACAACTGAATCTGATTTAATTACTGTTGATTTTTAATGTAATTTTCAATGTCATGAGTTTACGCATTTAAATTCCAGCCACCTAATTTGTCCTGGGACCTGGGAACCCCCAAAACCTGGGGGGAAAAAAACCCCACCAAAACTATCTGGATGGCTACAGTAGATCCCACCAGGAGGTACGTGGGAAAACTAATTATAAAGACTAACTGTGCAGTCTCATTCTGCGTCACTGAAAATGTGTAATACCATTAACTCACCTGCACATTTGTCTCAGAGCCATTCAATTTTGTATGTAGGCTAAAGCAAAAACAAAACCCTATTTAAAATTTCTTATGATTACTGTGCAAGATACAGTTGTGACAAATTACAGTTTTTTGTAGTCAGAAGAACAGCGAATAAGAGCTTTTGTTTCAAACTCATGAATTTTGAGCATTTTTGTAGCCTATATGTTGTTGAGCATGAAAGGATGCCAATTACTTGATTTTTAATCATGCAGCATTGATGCATTTGTCATGTTCTTCCACTTATTTAACCAGATTATTCCTTCGATTTGTCATCTGTCTGTAGTATACTGAAATACAACAACAATCAGTGAGTCAACTTCCACTTCTTTTAATTTTTCTTATTAAAAAAAAAAAATGTAGACCTTGTGGACAGACCAGTTCACAAAAATCGAAATATTCAGACTCTCTAAAAAAACAGAATCACAACAAGAGTCCTTTTACCTAGGTTCATTTTCATACATACATCTCAAACTTCTTTGTTCCTTTAAAAAAAAAAAAAAAAAAAAAAAAAAAGGAAAAACGTGCCTCGCCTTTCCAACGAGCATCCGAAACAACCTTTACAAATGACTGAAAGAGCAAAAAGCACAAAGATACAACTTGAAAGTATTTCCAAAGGGAAACAAATACATCTTAAAGCATAATGCTGCAAATACATTCTTTTTCCAGCAGAGACACAAAAACAAAAAATGTAAAATAAGCACTTTGGTCTTCCTCCTCAAACACAGACGATTATTATGCTAGCATTTTTTTTTAATGAAGTTTCCGTTAGCAAAGTGCTAACTCATTAACTGAGGCAACAGCTTGTGTCACATTTAAGATGTTTTCTGTGGGCGTGAAAACTTCACGTACCATGTGGGCTTTACTTCAGAGAGTGATGAGAGCTAACAATGGCCTGAACAGCAAACACACATACTGTGTCAAGCAGGTGAGGTACAAACAAAAATTAAATGTGATGTAACTTTTCCTCCATTTCTAAATCTGTTTTTTGACATTTAAACAAGATGCAACTACTACTCTCCATTTTAAAACTTTTTTTTAAAAGTGCATATCTTCATTCATGTTCAGACATGTTTTAGCTGCAGAGTTTAGAAACCGGTGGATCTAGCATCTACTTAGCTCTATTAGGAGTTTGATCAAATCCACGGAATTTCTAAACTTGCTAAATTGATGGAACAGTTTAATTTTGACACAAATGGACCAAAAAAAAGTTCAGGAGCTTAACTCTTCATGCTGTTATGATATGCATACAACACAGGCAAACTCATCCAACTTCTTTGTCAGAAGAGCCCCAAAAAGCTAACTTCAATCAGTATTCAGCATTTTTCATTATGCATGTACTGTATCATTACTTCTTTATGATGGAACAATTTAACAGGGAATTTCCAAAAGAGACAAGACTGTCTGAAATCCCTCCCTTGTTCACTCATTCACTATTTTCTAGACAATAGTTTACTCTATAGTGAGTAGTAAATTGCTATTTTGGGCACTTTATGACTAACAGCTGTAGAGTACAGTAATTTTCACATCTATTAAAAAAAAAAAAAAAAAAAAAGGATCCCTTGTTGGAATTTTTATAGAGCATAAATTTCTACCTCGGAAACAAAATGGCTGACAGTAAATGTGTAAATAAGGAGTGATTTCAGACACAAATTAGAGAGTAGTTTCACATGCAGGGAATAGGCCAATGTCCTAATCTGCAATTCACAAAACATCATCAGGTTCTGCTAACGCAAGTAGTTTTAACAGATGTTGTATGAAATTGTCCTGAACCAGAGAGGACATGTACTACTTATACATACGTGTTGCCTGAAATTAAAACTCAGTAAAAGAAATAATGAAAAGGATATTTTCTGGTCTGTGTGCATTTTTCATTGAGTGTGGGATCCATATGAAGCTTTTTACACACCTGTGGCTTCAGAGGTTCTGGAAATGTCACCTATTCTGCATGTTCTGTTATTTCCATTAACTGGATGATTGTTTCTCTGCAGTGCTGATGTCATCTGGCATTTTCCCTCTCCCACCAGTGAGAACAATTTTCTCAGGTAAGTCAAATTAAAACTTAATTACCTACAGAACAATACTGTTAAAATAACATACACGTAAATGTAACTTATCTTAACATCTGGGAGCTGGTGTGAATTGGGAATGGTCAGTTGTAATTACATTTGAGGAACAGAGTTGCTCACCAAACAAACTTAATTTGACCATTTTCTGCACTAAACCTGCCAGATTTGAGATAACTACGTATCCTTGTAGCTGTGGTTTTATAACAATGTACTATTCCTCTGTTATCACAAGACTGGAGTAACGTGTGTATTTTTAAAAAGGTTGTAACAGTTTTGTTTTGAAACTTACGCAACATAATAACTTTAAGTTTAAGCAAATAAAACACAAATGCCCCATTTTTGCCTAAAATGAGAATGAAAAGAGACTGATGAGAACCTAAACCATCACGTTAAACATAATAACTTATGCTTATAATAATACTAACACTTTTTGTAGACAGGTAAAATATAGCATCGGTTTATGTCAGAGGACACAAAAATGAAACAAACTACAATTCAAATAAACCCTAAGTCATAAACACTGAGTGGGTAAATAAATAGTTTGTGAATTGCACAAGTGTGAACGTTGAAGGTCAAAGCACTCGGATATGTCTAGATCGACGTTCAGTCAGACAACCGTGCAGTGAGTCAGTGTGAGTGAAGGTCAGCACTGTTTCTTTGTTTACTGTCACGATTTGATCTTCCACAGCTGCGAACAGGAAGAAAGACAAACGGGATTAATACACATTTTCTGCCTGATTTATGGACGTTTAAACACACAGTGTAAAAGATGGTTCTGCAGTAATAATGATGTGTCTAGTTGTGTAAAAATATAGTCCATTACAAGTAAAAGAAGCCCTGCTGCACGATTCTACTTGCAAAACATACTGTTGGTGGTCAAGCCGAAGCACATTAACTGTTATGTACAGAGTATAGTAATGCGTCATTATGAGCCGTAAAATAAAGAAACTTTTAACTATAGTTGTCAAATGTAGTGCAATTAAAAAGTAAACTATAACCAAGAAACAATAGTTTGAACGGTCAGTTTTGATGCTCTGCTACTTAAATTAAGGGTAGTACTTGAGTAAATGTTTTCACTACTGCTGTCCAGGCTTTTTTCAAAAACACCAGAAAGTGGTGCAGCAAAGTTCATCCGTGCGTCTGCGTGAAATGTGTGATGCTAGAAACTTGGGGATACTTGCATGGCTAGCCGGCTGCAATATGCTAGCGATAATCAAATCACATTTTAGCTGGCAATCTAGCTGTCTCAGCCAGCGACATGACAGAAAGTTCAGTTTATTCAAGAGATGTATTTGTACCATTGACTTCTGTCTCGTAACCATTCATCTTTTGTGCATCAATTTAATCAGACGGTAAAACACAGCTAAAAAACTCAAATCAAGAATTCTCATTTAAACTTTCTGGCTCTATGTTCGTTCAAAAAGGTGAGGACTGTGACGACTTTTGGTCAACAGAGCGACTTTTGAGAGATCACCAATGTTGAACTTCATGCAAAACAGTTACGCAGATTTATTTTGCCGCAACATTTAGCCGTTTTAAACCAGAATTTATAACAACAAAATGT
>NC_060165.1:13201587-13246790 GCF_021292245.1 Micropterus dolomieu | reverse complement strand
ATACACATTTTCTGCCTGATTTATGGACGTTTAAACACACAGTGTAAAAGATGGTTCTGCAGTAATAATGATGTGTCTAGTTGTGTAAAAATATAGTCCATTACAAGTAAAAGAAGCCCTGCTGCACGATTCTACTTGCAAAACATACTGTTGGTGGTCAAGCCGAAGCACATTAACTGTTATGTACAGAGTATAGTAATGCGTCATTATGAGCCGTAAAATAAAGAAACTTTTAACTATAGTTGTCAAATGTAGTGCAATTAAAAAGTAAACTATAACCAAGAAACAATAGTTTGAACGGTCAGTTTTGATGCTCTGCTACTTAAATTAAGGGTAGTACTTGAGTAAATGTTTTCACTACTGCTGTCCAGGCTTTTTTCAAAAACACCAGAAAGTGGTGCAGCAAAGTTCATCCGTGCGTCTGCGTGAAATGTGTGATGCTAGAAACTTGGGGATACTTGCATGGCTAGCCGGCTGCAATATGCTAGCGATAATCAAATCACATTTTAGCTGGCAATCTAGCTGTCTCAGCCAGCGACATGACAGAAAGTTCAGTTTATTCAAGAGATGTATTTGTACCATTGACTTCTGTCTCGTAACCATTCATCTTTTGTGCATCAATTTAATCAGACGGTAAAACACAGCTAAAAAACTCAAATCAAGAATTCTCATTTAAACTTTCTGGCTCTATGTTCGTTCAAAAAGGTGAGGACTGTGACGACTTTTGGTCAACAGAGCGACTTTTGAGAGATCACCAATGTTGAACTTCATGCAAAACAGTTACGCAGATTTATTTTGCCGCAACATTTAGCCGTTTTAAACCAGAATTTATAACAACAAAATGTCAGGAAATAAAATCAGTTAGTTGATGTATTAACAGCTTCACGGGAGATGCAGACTGGTCTTCAGTCAGTTACTACATTCACAGTCTGAGGACAAGCACAGGGATTTTTGCTGCGCCACTTTCTCACTGACTTGACGCAGAGCAGCAAAACAAAACCCATAAACCTCTCTGTCTCGCACACCCGCACTTACCTTCAGGTTAAAGCCTAATAGGTCAGATATGACTCCCGACACGGCGGACAGGATGACCACCTGGGTGATGTTGTAGAGCAGAGGGTTCATAGTCAAACCATACAACCTGAAAGGAGTGTCCAACTCCTGGAGAGAGAGGAACGAACAGTTCTGTCAGTATTAGAACAAACAGGCTGCTCTGCTTTAAATGGTAGCATGTAAAAAAAACAACAAAAAAAACTGATAACTAAAGGTTTTTTAAAGGAGTTGTGAAGATAGACGGACAGTACCTTGAGTAGTTTGGTAGCCAGTTTCAAGACATTGTTGACCAATGTCAGCTCCTCTTTCTTGTTTGGCTTCTTCTCCATCTTCAGATACAGGTTGATCTGTGAAACGCATTATGGAGCAATGTCTGTGTTAATGACCTGTCTGGTGTGTGTGTGTGTGTGTGTGTGTGTGTGTGTGTGTGTGTACATGTGTGTACCTGTTCAGTGAGCAGTATGGAGGTGTTGCTGTACTTCTTGCTGGTCTCAGAGCCCAGGGTGACGAACCTGAGCAGGAACAGAGACAGACTGGAACACCAGATCACCAGCTCCCAGTTATAGTGACACTCCAGGAACGTTTCATGGACGTGGAGCAGCTGGAGGAAGAGAGGAAAGTTATTATGTCATTCAGTCTCAGTTAAAATATTCAGCACCCAGTCCGTAACGTATAGTTTACTTTAGTGTATGTTCCTTTATTAAGCCACTATGTGTAGAATTTGAAGGTCGCTGACTTTGGCGCCCATGATGACAAAGACACTGCGACAGACTCAACTAGTTTTCACTGAGATTGCAGAAAGATGACAGGGTTGCTTACATTTAAAAATCCATTCAAAACTTTGAGGGAAAGTAAAAATCTAGACTTTAGCTGTCAAGGTAGCCCTTAAAAATGTAACTACACATAAGGGCTACAGAGATGCCACAGGGACCACAAGAACTTTGATTGGTCAGCTTGAGTTTTTGCCTGCAGGTTACCAATGCTAGTGGAGATTCTTTATAGTGAAGAGCCCACTAAACAAACTGGAGTCAAACTGAACCTTTACCAGCATTTCTGAAGCAGCTACTCTGTAACTCGATACATAACTATAAATCCAGCTAATTGTACATGTTAAAATAACGTACAGCCGCACTAATGCTCTTATTTTTTTGGCCAGCATGCATCTTATGAAGATTTAACAGATGCAGCGTGATTACTCTGTTTCTCAGATAGAAGAACCTCTGTTCTATTTCATTCTTCCTGACCACCAGAGGCAGAATAAATCCATGTATTTCACATGCACATTATGGAAATCCAGGCATTGCATAGTGTCTCTAGCATCAGTCCACTCCCACCCTGACCACCTTCAGTGTTTTTAATAAAGCTAAACTCATAATATAGTTGCTCTCATTTGCATGTTCTCATGTTTGTTGTTGCACCGTGATATGATCTTGGCTCATGAATGTTATGTTAACCTGGTAGTAAGCTAACCTGTTTAATGTGGATAATTTCAACATTACCTGGGCACAGCAGATGAAGACGACAGACAGAGTGAGCAGAAAGGCAGATGACACGATCACATCCACTGAACGCTGAGGACCCCGTCTCTGCAAATGCAACAGAGTTTCGTTCATTACAGCTGTGAATGTTCCTAACTCCCAAATGAACAGATACATTCGTAAAAGGATGCTAATTCTTCCCAGTTATTTACAATTGTTCACAAAATGAACAGTCTATAGAGAAAGTAAACTTCCATCACTGATAAGTACAGCTACTGTGCATTTCTAAAAGGGTCATCAGTGAGGTACCTTGAGGTAGGAGCGTAGCGACAGCCACATCTTGATGTTCTGAACTTTCTTCAGTCTAAAATGGGGGACTTCAGACTTCCTGGCTCTGCGGGCTGAAGTCAGGTGACCAAACAGCTTGGCAAACAGTAGCCTCTGAAATACACACGTGAGACCATTAATAGATAAATCTGCCCATGAGGTAAATACTGCAACTTCACCATTAATAATTTCATTGTCTTACCTGTTTGTAGGTCCTCTCTGCTACGCTGAGCAGGAAGAAGAAGAGCCATATAAGGCAAACGCGGACCAGGAAGCTGAGTGTCACCATGGTGATCACCAAGGCATCTGATCCAGATCCGCCTCCCAGCGCCACCGACAGCAGCTCATTGGCTGAGAGCATGGTCAGCTGATCCAAGTCACGGTACTGAGCCAGTCTGCAGGAAGTACAAACAGCCAACGTTCAGATTTTTGTACTTCTGAAACTGTTAGTGAGCATTACACTCTGTAATATGTAGTATCTTATTAAGAGAAAAAAAAAAAACTCCGTTTGTTATTGCAGTATCTTTAAATATTTTCAGTTTTTCCAATTTCCAGTCCAGTTGTTTTTAGCGATTAAAAGAAGGTAGGGATCAACAGATATGTTTCCCCCCCGGGCCGATCTCGATTATTAGTAACCAATTAGACCGATGGCCGATACGTGGAACTGAACTAATCTTTATAATTAGTAAATTAAATGAATTAGAGATCCATCCCAGAGATAGACTAGTTAACTATGAGTGATAAATTATAAACTCTGCCATTTATATCGTATGTATTTTATATTGTTAGGATTTTATTGATACATTTATTACTATTTTTTGGTTGTGTTCTTTATCTAAACTTATTGTTTTTTCATTATTAAATAATTGCCTTTTAAAAATGTTATTTAAAAAATAAATTCAGAACAGTAATCAAATTTAATATTATAACTGTTTTCAGAGCAGCAACAAAAGTTAAGTTTACAGCAGCAATGTCACTACACAAGATCACTATCTCGCTGGAAACAAATGGAACATGTTAAATAAACTAAATTCCTGACATAAAAATACAGAGTAAGGGGTTGTGTCCACCAAAGCGTTTTTTTACCAGTTGAATATGCCTAGCTGGGAGTACTAGGGTGCGTTTTGGAGGCGCAGCGTTTTTTCGGATGAGACGTTTTGGTTGCTATGATACAAAATATCCATGGAGGTGATGTGCTGCAAGTAGGCTACTTAGTTTTACTAAATATAAAAATTAGGGCTGGGCACGTTATCAAGTTTTTAAGCAAGTAAAGTCTGTGCGAGTGAACACATGGACATATAAGACGACCGCTACACATTGTCCATCCCGATGTTTGAATGTAGACAACATTGTCCCTACCCTACTGAACATAGTATTTCTGCTGCTCCCTGATTAAGATACCTGCTAATACCTGTTCAGAAAAATATATAAGAAAACTGGACTCTGGTAACTTGTTTTAACAAGCTATATAAAAGGTAATGCCCTGGCAGTGGCAAATAGCTTTGGTTTAATATTTGATTTACATTAATGTTTAGGTAATATTATTGCTACTGTGTAAAGGGAATACTGCTGGTAAAAAGCACGTTATTGCACTTTTGTGTACATAGCAGTACATTTAAATTACAAGTGCGCAATACACTACTTTAGAATTCATTGTTCAATTTTGCGTGTAACAAAACGATTAATCGCAAAAAAATCATGTGATTAATTGCGATAAAAATGTTTTATTGTTGCCCAGCACTAATAAAAATGTCACCAAAGTAGGGTAGGCCTACTTGCTCTGGCCCTTGCTCTGCATGAAGAGAAGGCTGAGCTTGTACAGCTTGAGAGGAGTTAAGTACCTGTATGCAAAAGGTGTGAGGCCGAGTGTCACTGAAACCAGGTTCCCAAACACCTGGTAACCAATACCAGGAGTGTAGAGATTCACCTGTGCAGGGAGGCAGACGAACAGAAAGTAGTGTGGTTACATTTGTTTTTTAACCCTCCTCTGACACTAGGTATGTTATATGTATGTAGAAACTCACTTTGTTCATGATCATGCCACTGATCTCCAGGACAGACATGTCAGCCTTCTTACACTCGTTTCCCTCCCACACTATGGCGCTCACTCTCTCCAGGCCGGGGTTGGAGCTGTGCAGCCAGGGAACGTGACCCTGAGGGCGGAGAAAGTTATATACCACAACATCTACATTAGTATTGACCACATATTTACTGCAACCTCTCTACCCTGTAGTACTATGCAAATGAGACGGGGGGGTGAAATGCTTTTGTGGTTTGCAGGTCAGAAGACATCCTGGTTGAAAACACTGGTCGTTTCCACAGCATTTAATGACTCTTTTAGTGTTAAGCAGGTCATTTGTTTAAATATAATTATTTAAATGCTGTTGAAATAACAGCTACATGTAACTTGACGTCTGACAAAAACTCTTCTGTTTTAAATATTTAAAACTGCAAATCATCAAAACTTTACTTTAACCCAAGAGAGCGACATGTCTTATCTAGGAGGGTTCACATACCTGATGGAAAGGGTCGTCTCTATATTCCTTTTTAGCAGGGGGACAGACGGGTGTCCCTCCTCCTTCTCCCTCTGTAAAGAAAAAGGCATCACAGTATTAGTTTCAATACAAAATTTAAGTTTATCACTGAACAGGGGACGCAGGTTAAAATGACTTTAGCAGGTACATCAGAACAACAAAAAGCATTTTATAAACTACATTTTTATTTTTGCTGTAAACGTTTTTGCTAATGTCTTCTTCTGACCCGTCTCTGAGGTGCACGATGATCTGCACTCGGCACAGTGCAGGAAGTCCTCCCACATCAGGTCCTCTGTCTCGGACTCGTGTCGAGTGCTCTCAGAGTCCTGAGTCCTCAGACTAGAACATCGGGAGCTGCAGCTGGTGCCGGACTTGGGGACGTCCTGACAGGCAGAAGGGAGGTTTGTTACTTTGTGAAGAGTCTGAAATGACACCTACGTCCTGTTCTCTCTGACAGACTGGATAAAACTGCTTTGAAAGGTTAACATGTTGCCTTCAGCGTGTGTTTACCTCCACAGCATAGTGTTTCTTGTAGTGGTGCGTATTCTTGCGGTTTCGGAGCGCACAGTCACTGTTAATCCTTTCAACTCCCCTGCGCAGGGTGCTGTAAGATGCTTCAGGGTCCTCCTCACTGGACGCCTCATCTGATGCTGGCTCCTAAAACATAGAAAACATCTATCAACTATTTTGAAACATCAGTTAATACTCAAACAGGACTTCTGTTTGTGATTTGATGGATCACCTTATTGCCGCTTGCCAGTATCAGTCCCGTGCTGCGGGGTGCCTGAGTGTGCGTGGGCTGGACGAGAGGGTTCCAGCACACCTCGTCGGCCCTGTTTAGTGAATTACATCGCTGCTCGTGGAGCTGAAGGCCCTCCTCGCTGCTGCGATTGGTCACGCGGCCATCCAGCGACACGTAGCCGTTGTCTGTCTCTGTCGACTTGTCGATGGACAGCTTGGACTTCTTAGATCTGAAGCAGGACGCAAAGGAAGGAAGATGGGTAGAAGAAAAGGCGAGTAGGGTAGAGCAGGAGAGATCGATAAAGATGGACACGTATAGACAGACAGATAGAGACAAGAGATATTTAGATAAAAACACAGCAAGGCAGTGAATTTACCAGTAATGAAGTTCAGTCTCAGAAGCAGACATGCAGTAAGATAAGACAGGTTGCATTCAATACAACACTGGGGAACGTTCAGACTAAATGAATGCCAATACTGGAGAGAAAGTGTTGCATAAAATGTGAGCTGCTGCTGTACTAACAAAGTTACTAAATTAATGCATTAGGGCTAAAGTCACTGAGCATCAAGTATGCTAACTATATTATCCTAAACCTAGCGTGTTTGGAAATTTAAGTTGGTCTGATTTTCTCACGAAATGTAATTTCTTCCTCAGATGGGAATTAAATAAGTTAAAGTTAAAACGGTAAACATGTGAGTAAATCAGAGGATTAATGAATGGACCATTGAGAGAAGTGACCTGACAGAGATGGATGTGTCTTGCACTGAGTGCTGAAGAGTGTGGCACTAGACGAAGTAAACAAATCAGGAGTTCTTCAGTGCTCAGAAACGTTCCACACTGTTGCTGTCTGCTGAAAGCTGGTCAAAGTAGAGGCTTGGGGAGAAACAGTGGCCTGTGACCGTCGAAATTCAATTCATAGGCATTTAATTGGGTTAAAGTTTAGCCTGAGAATCTTTAGGATAATTAATTTACTTGTATTTTTTTCCCTAGCCAAGAACCACACCCCATGCTTCTTTTGAACACAGCTTGGGCAGCAAGCCATATCAGCTGCAAAATCCTTCCTTGCCTCACTGAAAAGTGTGGCACCAAAGATTACATTGGTACATTTCGGTAGCTCGGGAACCAACTGATCTAAATGTTGACATCAGAGGTTAATAAATTAACTAGCAGGTCAGAAGAATGGTTTTCCAGTCACAGATGTCTTTTTTTATTCAGTTCATTTGAGAAATTGGTTTCTCCATTTCTGGGGAAGATAAAACTTAACATGATAGCAGATGAAGTGATGTTGCAGCTGAAGAAGCCTTTTTAGGTCTGAGTCGAGGCTGGGATTCAGTTTTTGATGTATGTTTATTTAGCGGTTGGACACAAATTTGTGTAACATTTCATAATTTCACAAAATTCCAGATGAGGAATTCACTGGTTTTACCATAAAAACAATTTATTCCAATGGGATCATTTATGAACTGAACCCCAGCCGCTATCTTTGTACATCATCTCTCTTTAGGAAGATGGGAAACGAAAATACACACCCAGCTTTACAGATATCATGCCAGAAATCTTGGAAGAGAGCGCCCAGGCTGTATGTGGTGCTGGCTGAGTGGGAGTGTGGCGCCCCCTCCTGTGTGTTATCGGTAGTGCTAGACCCGTCGCCTTCCCTATGCACCTCCATCTGAGATGCCTTCCTCAACTTCCTTCAGTTTGGAAAGAATAGAGGGGTGGAGAGAGACTTAGAGCGGACCTGGAGACTAAGAATACTTGAAACTACAGCAGTGTGTCCACCAGGAACCTGGCTGCTTTTTCTCACTGTAATAGTAAATTTTTAACCTGGTGCTACCAGTAAAACAAAAATATATGAACTTTAACAGAAACTGAAGTTTCAAAGAGCAAAGCACTGATGCAGCACTGGTACAAAAAGGCACCTGCTGGACACACAGGCTGATACAGTTAAGAGGCAAATTCTACCAAAATCCTCTTTTAGGTTGCTATTCTGCAAAAGTAAAAAAGTAGTAAAAATGTCGGTGTTAAATGCGATAAATTTTCCAATATTAAGAGGAAATGAAATCTGAAGACATGATCAGGGGTGTCAAAGAGTTTTTCATGGATGGATATTGTCCTGTATTCCTATCAAGGACAGGAGTTGTGGGGTTTGGGGGACAATTTGACTAAAACTACACATTTTCACATAATTTTACACCTATTACAATATTTATTAAAAACACACACAAACTTTTTCACATTACACTTAGACATTAGCAAGAAAAAAGCTGAAACAATTCTCACTGATAGTAATATGTAAGTGATCGCACTGTGTGCCATTAAAAATATTAATCACAAGATAACATTGGTTAAACAAGGCTTATAGTGAAGGGATTTGAACTGCAATTTGCTCATCCCCCCAAAGTCAGGGTGAAGCCACTAACCAGCTGTAGGTGTGGGTATTGTTAGGATCTTTATCTTATCCATCCTCTTATCACCCAGTTCTTTTTCCATTACTAAAGAATTAGGTTAAAAAGAATGAATTCAGAACAGGTTTAGAACTGATTTATATTTTTAATATATTGTTTGTTGAATAGCAACAGTAAGGATTGACTTTTGCAGGATATTAATATAAAAGTTAGATTTGGCAGAAATGCTCTTTAAAGACTTAATACAGGACAGAGGTGAAGGACAGCACTTTTTTGGTTTTCAAATTACAATGCAGGATAAACAGGATGTTCATAAAGACTTTCACCTATTACTGGTAAAATAACTGCTGATTGTGAATCATGAGATTGAAATTGCTGATGTAACAAAAATGAATAAATTAATAATTAAAATATAATCCAAAACCTATCCAAATTTCAATTGAACGATGTCTACAATGAAACACTGGGATGGACAATGTCATCGTGCGAGGGGGGGGGGGGGGGGGGGGGGGGGGGTGTATGTACCAGGTAAAGCAACAGTGAACACACAGGGTGCAGATGTTGGTTTTAGTTGTTTTAAAAATGGAGGAGGGTCCAGCTGCAGCCTGCAGAAAAACGTGACGGAAATTGAACTTCCATATATGGTTTGTCCCAGAAGCCACCGCGCACAAAACGTGATGACGTTTATCTCGACCGCTCGGCCCACGCATAGCTGTTAAATAAAGTTAAAAAAGAGGTGTCAAGTGTCAACATAGTACGTTATGTGTTAATATTTACTATAATTATATATTAATGTTCTTGGGGAGCTAGCTAAGGTAATATATGTTTAATGTAACTCTCAAATCAAGTGAAAACAGTTATGTTTGGCAGGTAAGTTTACCTAGCTGGTCCCCTCTGGGTTAAAGAAATGAGTTCTTATTCAAGTTCTCCTCAACTTAGTCATTCAGTTAAGATGCAATCTTGTTTTAACCCATATTTGGAAGTTCAACTTCAGTAACGCTGCATTGGTGTTTGACAGGTAAGCCTCATAGGTGGGCTGATTCATCAGTGACGATCCGAGTCGGACAAACACACTGAGCCATGAGACTTTGTTGGCGCAGCTATGCAGCTACCAGAATTACGGCGTTTCTGCCGTTGTTCTACGTCATTAAACCACAGTTATGCTGCGTTATCATGCGCAGTAGACACTGGTGCCAACAGGAAGTAGCCCGGTAGTAGTATTTTATTGGTCCAAAACTGGCTTCACTGCTCTCCATTCTAATCAGCGGGGTGGCTTTGTCCAGTAGTATACAGTCTATGGTCAAGACAGTGGCTGATTGTCAGCAATATTAAAAATCATTATTAGTCTATCAGAATACGCTACCCCTGATATCTTAAATAAACATGGCATAATATAGTATTTCAACATGCTCCCCATCTCCTTACAGTACAGTTGGAGTGAGTAGTGGTGTAATATGAAATGATTCTGTAGTGGGAGCATTATTTGATAGGGGATATTAGTATCAGAATACGCTACCCCTGAAATGATGTGTATATATAATATAATCAAAAAACAGAAGATGTCATAATAATGAGAGAGTTACAACTTTATGGGATTGGAAAAGGAAACACATAAGTTCCGCATTTTTCGATAGGGCAGAGCGACTCTATTTGCGCTACGGTTAAGTCAAGGCAGCATATATCGTCAGAACACCGGCTCAACATCGTGATGTCTGTCAGCCTTCGCCAATGGAAGATTGCATCGTCTATCGGCCCAACCCTAATCCAAATATCACCAACATTTTTCTTTCAAAAATGTAAATGGGCTAATGACACGTGAAGTGTCCTGTAAAATTTGGCAACTGCTGTTTAATGTGGACCGCAGATTATAAATGAGACTGAATTCTCTGTCTTTGAGATGAAACATCTATAAGACTTGGATGAGGAGACGAGAGACAGAAATGTATAGAGGAACACTATCTGCATTGTGTAAAAATAATTGTACCGGTTTCCTGATTTTTCCAAGTAAAACAGAACCAAGGGTGATGCAATGAAGGTCACCATTACCGCTCCCTCACACTCAAACCTCCCAAAAACCCCTTTCCAAAACCGTGGCATGGATCAATTTTCCTCCCGAGAGTCTGAAAATTGTCTTTACAGCATTTTGAACAAGAAAACAGCAGCCGCACACTGACGAGCGTTAAACCAACAAAGAGAAAATCACAAACTGCAAGTCTAAAAACTACAAAACACACCAAGTAAAGCAAGCTACTTTCTGCTTTCACACACAATAAATCCCGCTTGTCTTTATCCAGTGACATAAGATTTATCATGGAGAGATTTCATTAAAGATAAACGTGCCAATTCAGAGAACTCATTATCAATCAAATGACTTGTCACTTTGGGATGAAAACGCCTGATTTTCTGCCAGGCATGTAATCTAGATACAATACAAAGGCTTTTTTTCAAGTGTCAGTTGAAACTCTTGCCCATAAAAGATCCTTTGAATAACAAGGAACCAAATTACCGGCGTTTAGAAAGATGATACTAAATTAAGTCACAAAGCTGAGGCGTTGATAGAAACTTGTTGAAAACATCTCCATGATAAACATGCTGCTGTTCAGTTAGATTTTTAGTGAAAGAAGTGGCAGAAAGCAAACAACAAGGGCAAATGCAATTCAGCAACAAAAGATGTATTCATAAACTTCTTTCCACAACTGTCTTCCTCCACTCGTTCTGTCTTGTGCTTCCAGTGCCTCCTTTTTTTTTTTTATTAAACAGAGGGACTTTCTGAGTGCAGTGTCCGCTGATACTTTGTTTTGATTAATCTATTCCTCACTCCCTCCTGCATCCATGTTGTCCTCCTTTTCCTCACTTCCCTAACCATCACCTCATCTTTTATTTTACTTTCCTTCTTCCATAATGTCCTCATGTCCAACATCTTCCCTTCCTTCCTGCTTTCCTTCTTCTTTCCTTTGCCTGATCTCTCCCCTCATTATTTTCTGCGCCGTTTTTCCCCGGGCCGGTTTGACAGTTTCTTTCTTTTCCCGTCCTTACCTGCGTCTCTTCCCCCCACTGCTGGAGGCAGGTTTCGGGGTCCTGGTGGAGACGATCTGACAGTGGACGGTGCCCAGCAGCAACATGAGCCAGATGGCTCCGAACACCTCGGTGGTCGGTATCCCATGAGGCTGAGGGATGATGACATACAGAACTGCTGCTGCCACTGCAGGAGGGAAAGAATTAAGTATTCATTAAAATATTAGAACGACCACCTAAGTATATTTGGTGACCCATTTTAGCACTTTGCAGAGAATGACAAAGAATTGTGTGTTATTTGTATTATATTAGAAGGAGCGGACACGATTTTACAAGCACGAACCAGGTAAAGCATTCAAGTAGTGAGTAAACACAAACTAAAATAAGGTGGAGTGAAAAGAATTTTAAATAAAATGGTGAAATAATAACCCACTAGAAATCAAAATATTTTTCTACATATAAATGTTATGCTTTAGTTGCCTTTACTTTAGTGTTAAATCAAAGGGAAGGTGTGTTTGTTTTTATGCAGTACGTTAGGGAAGTGAGCAGGAAGGGCGGAGGGTTTGAGAGAGAGAGAGAGATAAAAAAAATAACCATCTGTTTTTCATCAGAGTTGAAAAGGACATCATGATGTAGGTGGAGGACAACGCTGTTCAGTGGTCTTGAAATTGTTTGTGCAGCTCTGTGGGCGTAACACGGGAGCTCTCTATTCTCACAAGATACTGTGGACCGCATGTGTATTTTAAGAAAAACAGCAGAACAGACTGTTGAATATCTTGTGAACTCTTGGCAGTAGAAGATTTAAACATCCAGAGGATCAGTTCAGCCAAGATACCAGATTAGTGTTTCCTTCGTGAGACGAAACAAAAACGAAATGTTTGTCAACGACCTTTTCCCCCTGACTAAAACGAGATGGCGACAATGTACGCTACCTGTGACTATATTAACATGCAATATGTTGCATATGTATGCAACACTAAAATGTTATTCATAAAATAAAAACAATAAAATCTCTTGTCAGTTAAATGAGACGACAAAATATTACAGGCCATATTTTCTCCCTCTAAATTTTCACTTGAACAGTGTTCATTCAGCTGTATTTTTTTCTTCCTGTGCTTTGCATGCTGGCCGACCGCGGCAACTCTATTAAAACTAGGAATTGTAGATATTAAATGCAATTAAGCATGACTTTGCAACTGTATGACCCATTTCTAATATTTAATGAACATGATGAATGAACCTTACCTTGCAGCAGATAGAGAGCCAGCAGTAAGAGGAAAATGGCTCTGGAGGTGACCTGGATCCACCATCGATAAAAGAATGGGAAGAAGACGACTCTGACGATGCCTTTCCTGGTCAGTGACGTCCACGGACTCTCTGGTTTGGCCTTGGCAAACGCCGAACCTGCGGAGGAAATACACACTTAGTTTAATGAGGCGAACTTCTTAAATCAAATGACTCATCACTTAATACATCCTGAAGTCATATTAGAGCAGGGGTTTATCTTTTAATCTTCTCTCCCCTTTCTGTAGTCTTTTTCATCTCTGCATTTCATCTCGTTTATCTAATCTCTTCCTCAGTTTCTTTCTTGATTATCTGTCTGTCTTCCTGTGCAGTCAAATAACAATGAGGATAAGTTTGACTGATTCAATGAATAATTGAAAATGTGAAGAATATGAGACAGATAGGAAGACATGAGAACGCAGATAGAGCGAGGGTTAGGGGTGACACGGCAGCGTTGGTATATCAGGTTCGTGTGTGAGCATTTTATGTTGCCGCCACTGAGCAGACAATGAGTGTCTGATGGATTTTAGCTTTAGCAGAAGGCCTATCTAGTATGAACTTTTTATTATTCCACAAACAGAGGTGCAAGTATAGAAAATAGGGAAAAGCCGGTAAGTTGTACTATTGCTGTAGTTCTTGGACTGTATGTGGAGACTAGGGCTGGACAATAAAACAATAATTATCGCGATAATTTTTCTCAATAACAAATGTTCACTAAATATTTAAATAAGTATTTTTTTAAATATTTTAAATAATATATATATATTTTAAATAAGTGTTTAATTTTATTCACCTAAATCACACACAAATTCGGACTTAATTTTTAATTAAGATGTTTCTTTGTTGAGGAAAAAGGACTGAAAAAAGTTTTTTACTTAATTTTACTTGTGCATATTTGTTGACAAAGTTTTATCATAATTGTTTTCAATGTTCTACCTCAGATTTGTGAAGTGATTCACTGTTTTTGTTGACCATAAAGAAAAGTTTAAACCCCAATTACCCATCAGGTTTCATACGGCTTTCACTAAGGGGCAAAAATCAGCCGTTAAACTCGAAAGAAATAGCGATTTGATACTTATCGTGATAATTATAGATATCAAAAGATATGAAACCTTTTATCGTGATAACATTTTTGGCCATATCGTCCAGCCCTAATGGAGACCATTAGTAAGCAGATTCCATTGTTTGACCATACTGGGTAGTCCACTGTACGACAAGAGCCTGTCTGGTATCTAATACAATTACCTTGATAGAAAGGAAGTCTACGCGCGCACACACAGTTTTTACTCACCTCTAACCAAGTCCACGTCTATAAGGTCTGGTTTGACATGTCCCGTCTTCTTTGGCTTGTTCCTCAAGCCCTGCAGGGGGAGACAGAGACACACAGAGTCGATGCCAGACAAAGAAAGAAACAGAGATACATTTATCACACACACACAGGAACTCATCTACAGGAGGCTTCTGGTGCACTTTATGCCTTCATAAACACACGCACACACACACACACACACACACACATTGAGTGTTTGAGGAGACACCACGTGCATTCAGGCTCACACAGCTACTAGCTTCTCTATTTCACTGCACGTGCATCTACTCAGGTCATCTTCAGCGAGTCGAGTGTCTTTCGCTACTTTTCATTCGTTAAAGAATACAGAGGAACTCAAAGGACCTTTCAGTCCTTGAAATCAGCTGCATCATTTCAAAAAAACAGTGTTATAGCCGACATTCATCCTTGTGAGGTTTACTGTTATAGCTTTAAGATTGGTCCCTTCTGTAGTTTATGACCCTGGGAATAACATTCCCCTGTGGCAAGCTGACATCCTGTTCCTGTCACTTCCTACTATGATGCATACACTTCAGTGTGTGTATGTGTGTGTCACTGCTCTGTCAGCTGTGATGAAGCTTTGTATGTGGTGCATGAGAGTCTTTCTGTGTGAGTGACAGCAGGAACAGTAAATACAAGAGAGTTTAAAGGTGTGTGTGCGTGTGTGAGAGAGTTACTGTGGTGAGCAGCCTGACAATAGGTTTTAATGAAGTTTCCGATCAGTGACTCTGGGTAAACACAGATATGACCACAGTGCTGTGTGTACATGTGAGCCACACACGCGCACACACACACACACACACACACACACACTTACTTTAGTTGATGATCGTGTGGTGTCATATTAAGCTGCACTTAACTTTGGTCATGTTGCAAGTGTTTTATTATATTTTACTATAAGTTTTGAATCACCGGCTACAAAAGCTTGATTCGGTAATCTCAGATGACTGAGATGACTACTGTATATATTTCAATGGTTGTTCATGCTTACAAATACAATTATTTTTTAATGCAAAAAAAGTAATGTTTTGTACATGGAAAACAAAACACTGTAAAATGGTTCAACCAGACTGACAACTAAAAGAGACAAAGATACCTCGGAGCAAGTTGTTAGGTTCTTAAAATGTCAAAAACAGGTTAGTTTAGGGTTATGGAATATCAGCTTAACATACTATGGACTGACAAATCACATTTTAAACCTATTAAATCAAACCATTGAGTAGACTGCAGAGGGCCCAAAGAAACGAGGGTTACTTACGCTTTTCCAGACTGGAAAACAAATTCAAAATTGCAGGCTATTGGAGGGGGGTGATTGTTTACGATATCTTTAATCTACTGAATATTTTAAGGATGTGAGTCAACAGCACTGTGAAGCTGTCCACTTGAATCTTACTGGCTGATGCCAATATTTACATACCGGCCAATCAAGTTCTTTGTTATCAGTCAATTGTCTGATACAGGAGGCTTGATGAAGGCCCTTATCTTTAAATAGCACAACCAGTGAGCTAATACAATGTGAGTGTAGAAGAGCAAGACAGGGGTGTGTGTGTGTGTGTGTGTGTGTGTGTGTGTGTGTGTGTGTGTGTGTGTGTGTGTGTGTGTGTGTGAGAGAGAGAGAGAGAGAGTGAGTGAGTGAGAGAGTGATCAATAGCTCCCTCTTGGCAGATTTACCGCAGTCCTTCATAAACATCTCGCCTGAGCATGGCTCCCTTATCTCTGCGCTATTCATAGCCTCTTATCTTTACAAAATACTTTTCTGGCAGTTACAAGTTATGATGTTGCCTCAGTGACTGAGCAGTCCAACATGTATGAATGACTCTTAAATGATTAGTGCAAAATCTGAAGTGAGAGGAGTTAAAAACAGTGACTCTTTGCTCTTTTCATATCTTTTATATCATTAAAGGAGGCTTGTCATGTATGCTCATTCGTCTGTTACACTATTTGCCACACACCAAAAACTGTATATATTTAAAAAACAGAATGTGAACCAAAACTCAGCAGAATATATTGTCGTTTCCCATTTGCACCAGCAGGTGGCAACTGGGTTTACATCATCCAAGGTAGCAGCAGGATTATATCATTAGTCAGTCAGTTTGGGTTCATTATTGCAATTAGAAAACAGCAGAATTGATCATGTATGTGCTCGACCATGGGTTATTTTGTCAGAGCAGTTATAAATGGTGGAATAAAACTGCTGTAATATTTATTGTCTTTTGCAAGATCAGAAAGGGAACAAAAGGCAACACTTTAAATGAACACACACTGCTGGGCTCATTGGTCTTTAAACCATTCCGTAATTAATCAATAATGCATGTCACTAATCTCACCTCTCTGTTTACATGACAAGAGGTACAGTATGAGGGAAGTAGGGACAAAATGTAGAAACCGCCAAATTAAAACAAAACAAAAAAGAAGAAAATGTAATCCTGCCCTAAAATTTATTAAGAAGCCTTTTCAGGTCCTTGAACTTCACCAAGGGAACGTTAGATATATTAAAATCTCTAATTAAATCTGAAAAGGGAGTAATGAAGTTGTCCGCTTGTAAAGTTCAAAGGTGAGAGGTCACAGCTGACAGGTGAAGAGGCTCTAATTATACACAGGTTTGGACTAAGAGGGAGTTGCTTTAGGCCCTGCACTCACACAAGCACGCACAAACAATATTTTGTCCCATTAAGCTCTAATTTTAACTGTCTGTTAAGAGTTGTAGAAGACCAAGGTTTCGCACGCTGCCTGGAGCCGACCTTGGTCACATGACTCATGCTAATACAGCTGTGCGTTCATACCAAAAGCAACTCCGGAGGCCACAGCTGCTCAGTTCCCTAATTTGTCTACGGGGAAATGTTAGAAAAACGACTTCTTCCTGCAGCCAATCACAAAGCAGTGTGAACACAGAGTGGGGTTAATAAACACACCAGGATTTGAAACGGCAAGTGAACGGAGCGATCAAACCAACCAATCACAGTCTAGCAATCTACGAGGTGGGTGAGCAGACGTGCACTGTGGGACAACAAGAGGGACGTCCTCCCCGCCGTATACTCACCAGAGAAATAAACTGTGGAGGAGGAGGAAAAGACGAGATGGAGAAGAAGGGATGGAGATGAAGAGAGGAGAGATGGGCAGGTGACACCCAGCCAGGAGGGCAGAGAGGAAAGAGTTAAAAGAAAAAACACTGGCAGCATGGTGACAGTAAAAACAGGCTCAAAAGGAGGAAAGATGGAGGAGTAAAAGTCAGAGACTACAAAAAAAACAAAAAAACAAAAAAGACTTCACAAGGTGAATAAAAAGGAATCGAGGAGGACAGACATTTAGAATAAGCAGGGCATAAAGAAAACAGGAAAACAACAGTGAAGTAACAGAAAGATGGAGGTGTAAAGCAAACAAACAATGAACCAAATTTACCTTTATTTCTCGCTGCTCCACTGATTTCTCCCATATCTGTTGGTCATAGGCGCCGATCTGAAAAAACAGACAGAGGAAGGATTGATGATGACGACATCTGGAGAGAAGAGCTACAGTAAACAGAAAGTAGGTACAAGGTTTTAGTTCCTGGATTCCATGCACGCGTCATCTTCTTGGTGTTTACAGTAAGAGGAATAAACCACAGGAAAGGTTTTCTTAAAAACACTAAAAAGCTTCACTTCCCCTCAAAACATTCATTTCAGAATGATGCCAAGTAGTGTTTTACACATACGAGGAATTTGCTGTGGTGATAAGGTGCTACACGTAGACATCCATACAGTCAATATAAATAAATGTAGAAAAATATGGAATAGAAGAACAACGTTGCAGATATATACACATGTGCATTATTCTGGGTCTGTGCCATGCAGAAGTAATGCAACGGAAGAGAATATTGTGTACATATAAATATACAACAAAAAAGATCAACAATCAACAACAAATATGTGCAACGTGCCAGGTCTGTGCACGACATTTGTATCATTTGCAAGGGGGGAGTGTCAGTGGGGGACCCGGGCCTTGTTAATGAGGCTTGCTGCAGACGGGAAGAAGCCGTTTTTCGCTGAGCAACGCCTGCAGTAGGACAGAACTATGTTTTTCCCTGGAAGGAGCTTTCACATGTCATTTCACTGCTGTATCTCCTTAAAATTAAACAACATACGTGTTATTATTAAAGGATATAATTAAACACTTTCAGATCTCTAGAATTCAAAATTTCAAGTTCAAGGATTTGGCTGTGCAGATTTCACTTTCTACTTCTCTCTCTCTTATTTACTTTTCACCTCTCTGTCTTTACTCACTTCTTTCTCATCTCTAACGTGGAATTAAGAACCTGTGAAACTGGTCCAAAAAGAAACCTCTATGACCTTACTAGTACTTATCAATGTCTCACACACACACGCTCTGCAGGTATATTAAGCACAGTCTCTCTATGCGGTGTTGCTGCATGCATTTCCCCAGAGTCCCACTTGTGGGGTCCAAACACCGGGAGCCCGCTATACTTCAGACAGGGTCAGACAGCTTTGTGGGGACCAAAATGCTGGACCCCACAAAAAAAAGACTGTTTGAGGGTTAAGACTTGGTTTTAGGGTTCATGTTAGGGGCTAGGAAATGCATTATACAGATCCCCGAAAAGAAAAAAAAACAGGCAGTGATACGTGTGAACAAGATAAATGTTTCCCCTGTCCAGACATCTGACCTGGGAACACACACATATAAAACAAAACAGACACACTCCAAGGTCAAACTCAACTACTATAATACTTCTCTTTCAAAAGCCAAAGCAAAGTAGAAGAAAAGACACTGGGAGTCACACAATTTACTTGCTTTTTATACTGTCTGTGATCAGCTGATCTGACCTCAGCAGATCAGTGTATTCATGCGAGTGTGCCTGCAAGGCATCAAGACTGGGTCACCCTGTGAGCTCACCAGTGGAAACTGCATTTTTAATGAGAATTCATTAAAGATTGATAGGAAGAGAGGGGTCAAAGACAAGGAAAGAAGAACATTATGAGAGTAGGTCTAAATGATTTTGGAAAATAATCTAATTGCGATTATTTTTACCAATATTGCGATTTAATATGCGATTCATTTTAAGCTCTTTACCTTCTATATTATTCAAAATGGACAAGCAGTAAATCAGTGTATACTATGACCAACACAATATTAGATAGATTAAACATACACTGTTCTTTCTTGTGTTATGATGAATTTGGTAGAATTATTATTATTATTATGAGCAATGGTGGAGAAGATATATCAAATTATAATAATGAGAAAGATAATTTGAGTCAAGTCATGGCATTAAATAATATGATATATCAGCAGGTTGGCCTACCTACAGACCACAAGAAAAAAAAGCAGTGGAGTACTATGAGTTCAGGCGGATGTTTGTTTTTAATTTCAACCTGTCTAAGAAAACAAAAGCACCAACAGTTAAATAGGGACTGTTTGAATACATTTGAAGATTATTAAGATGTTTATTCTTGACCTTGAAAACAGTTCTTGATATACAACCTCACCATTTTCAAGCCAACAGTGAGGAGAAGTCCTTTTAATATTTACAATGCCATGACAACTGGGCAAAGGGAGATCACGTGGATCGACTGAAAAGCTGTAGATCAGCTGGTGGTGAAATTGTTTTGTCAACTACTGTAGCTCTGGCCATCCTGTAACAATTCAAGAAAGTAAATTTTTTTCTTTTGCTCCCTTTTTAACAAAGTAGCTGCATATGTCACATGATGCTGAAATCAAAAGCTACAGGAGAGCTACTTCTGCAACAGGCATTAACAGCAGTTTCTTTTGTCTCAATGAGTTTAAATTTTGTGTGAATGTGTGCCCTTAATTGTCCTTGTTTTTTACTTTTAATGCTGCAATAAGGGACTATAGATTACTCCTCTGTTCATTTAGCTAAATAAACTGCAATTCTTAAAATCTGACATTATGATCGGGCTCTGGCTTATTGACAAATATGGATCCTGAGGCTCCACCAGATAAGAACAAAGCACCGGACAGCATTAAATCTGATTTCACTGACTGAATTACTGTGTGACATTCGGGCTGACAGCTAATTTTCCACATCACTCAACCTATTAAAACATGCGCACACACACACACAGATTGAAGAGGATGGAAGAGTTCATATGTGGAGGACAGCTAGAGGGCAAACATGACCATGCAGCAGAAAGATAAAGAAAGGAGAGAGGGTGTAGAAAAACACACACAGAGTAATGAGGTAACTGAGATCTGACAGAGTGAAATTAACAACACTCAAAATCCTCTTAACGCACACACATTCATTCTTTTATCACTATCTGCATAACTGATCACCCCTCAAAATAAATCTTAGGCAACAAAAACAATTAAATTACACTTTATCAGTCCACTTGCCTTAGCATTATTATTATTATTATTATTATTCTGTCTTTAAATGATAAAAGATTGTTTTAGGAACCGTTTTAGTAAATGTTCTTAGTTAAATGGCACATGAATCTACACCGATTTCACAGAGAAAATCACAGACTTCACCGACTTGACAAGCTAAGTGCTGAGAGTGCAGCAGAAGGGACAATGACGAGGCCAAGTGTGCCGCTGCGGCACTGCCGGGTTCACCATGACGACGGATGGCGGGACGATCCAGGGGAGAGGCAGAGAGAGCGAGAGGGGGATTATGTCAGCGAAGCAACAGAGTTATATAACAAACTGCCTCTGCAATGGAGGGGGTGTTACACACTCACACATATTTTTCATTATTCTCCCATGTTTTGTTTACCTGTGTGACTAATTGGGACAACATTTTTTTTTAAATGGTCCAGTATTGAGCGAGCGCGTAGCTTCGATCGGTTAGTTTGTGTTATCATGTGACTTTGGTGTAACCTTTAAAACACATACACCACAATAACACAAAAACTAACCGACTTAGACAGCAGTAGACCAGCTACACCCATAGTCTGCGAGGTAAAATTATTGTTTTTATCAGTGGAGTCTGGTGGCTCTGACGAGAGCGATATAATGACCGTTTCTGGTTAAACAAAAGAATCATACTCTTTAACAAAAGCTCCTTCTCTGTAGGGATCCCTTCAATATTGTTGTCAGATATTTGTAATAGCAATCTCAGCCTGTCAGTGGCAAAAACAAGCACTTTAGTGGGCGTACTTTGACGGGCGCAATTGCCACAAGGATTACGTTGCAGCCCTGTTTTGCTGCTGCTGACTGCAGCGTGCTCGCTCAAAACTGGACCAATTTCAAAACATGTTGTCCCAATTAGTCACATAGACACAAAAACAAAGGACAATAGGGTTTAGATTGAGAAATGCCAAGCATTGTGCGTTTTCAAAACACACAATCCTGTGCTCAGCCTTAATCGTTATTCCTCTCAGCAGAGCGTTTTAGCGTTTTTCAGCTCACTGTTTGGGTTTCGTTACTGATCCATCCACTGATCTCAGCGTTGTTTCCAGCCGCAGCAGGAAGCGGTTGTTTGAGAAAATGCTCTACAAAACCACTTTACTCTTCCTGTACTTAGCAACTAGCTGGTGAGCATTTAGCAGCTAAAGAGCCAGATATTTCCCTCAGGAGTTATTTTATTGTTGTGTTTAAAAGTTTGTTTCTGCTGGTCTATAACAGCCAATGCAGGTTCAAAGAGGGTCTTTTATTGTTGAAACGATTAGCCAAATCATTCATTAGTCAATTTTGATAATTCAAAGTCATTTATCAAGGGAAAAAAAAACAAGCATTTGCTAGTTCAAGCTACACAACATAAGGATTGGCTGTTCTCTGCTTTACATCATTGTAAATTGAATATCTTTGTTTTCAGACTTTGAAAGCGTCCCCTTGAACGCTGGGATCTTGTAATGGTCATCTTTCCAAATGTTCCAGCATCTTATAGACTATACGATACATTGAAAAATAACAGAAATAATGAAAATATTCTTGCAGTCTTTTATAAATTAGATAAAGCTTTCAACTTTGAAGTCTTTAGAAATTGTGTCAGGACCTTAAAATTATGTGAAGCAACCAGCTATATAATGCTGTCAACTTCCTCCCATCTGCTAAATCTATTTTCCTGTTATGACTTCCTTTCAGTTTAAAAACCTCTTTACTCTCCACTATGAAGCAGGATGTGATGGAAAATCCCTTCACCTACCTGTGAGAATTACTTATTTACATATGTATAACTAGGTACAGTTGGCTTTGACACAGTGATTAACCACGAGGGGAAACGCATAGAGGCACTGCTGGTGTGTACGAGGATACCTTCAGTTTAGAGTGCTATGTGCAACTGATGGAAAATGTTACGCGTCAAGGTCCCAATGAATTCATTAACACTATCCTGAGACAGTTTAAAAAAGGCATTGGTTAATCCAAATTAGTAACTAATTATTTTCATTATCAATTTTCTATCGTTTTGTTCAAGCAACAGTCCAATATTCAACTCTAAGTGATATGAAACATGATTTTAAACAATAAACTGGTTATCTTTAATCATTGCTGTCAGTTGACTTATAAATTAAACAAATAATTTTACCACATATCCCAAAACAGATGATTATCCTGTAAAAATCCCCAACTATGTGCTGATTTTGAAGCAGCTTATTTGTTTAATGCCAATTTAAGATGAAACTTCAAATTTCAATCATTGGTGTCAATAAATAAGTCATTTCCTACAAGAACAAAATAAAAATGGAATAGTAAAAGGTGCAAATAAACACAGAAAAAAATTAGTCAAAGAGAAATGAAAATGTTGGTCAGAGAGCTGGTTGTGACGTACAGTTTAACCTCTGCTGTGTTTTCAGGTATGACCATGGCAACACACAAAGACAGGAGTGTTGTTGTGAGTGTGTGGTGTATTTTCAGCTCAGACAGGTGTGTGTGTGTGTGTGTGTGTGTGTGTGTGTGTGTGTGTGTGTGTGTGTGTGTGTGTGTGTGTGTGTGTGTGTGTGTGTGTGTGTGTGTGTGTGTGTGTGTGTGTGTAACAGATGGTAAACTCTCCAGCCAGAAACACATTCAGGACATTTACCAAGCAAGTGGAAAGATTTTTCAACTAAAAGTGGGGTTCAGAGAAACTTAGTGCAGGTTAACTTGTTCCGCAACGGGAAAAGATCAGATAATGATCTGTTTTGGACCACAAGTAATGATTAGTTTCTCAATTAATCAAGTGATTATTTAGTATATGAAAGTAATCCTAATTCCCTTCCAAAGCCAAAAATATTCAGTATAATATCACATGAAATGAAATTTACCAAATCCTCATAATATAGAGGCGGGAAATAGGAAATGTTTTGCATTTTCGCTGGTAGAATTACTTTACAATAAAAACGATCATCAAAATAGTTGCCGTCAATCGACTAATCAATATACTGACTAATCATTCCAGCTCTAGATCAGCTTGTTTTATAGAATATATTATAATAACAAAGATATCACTTAGGACTAACACTAACATTTTTTGTATTATTGATGAAGAAGACTATAGATGTCGCTCTCCACTGATCAATTGTTGTCCATACAATTTCAGAAACAAAAATACCAATTACAGTCTTGTCTTTTTTTGTCCAACAAACAGTGTAAAATCCAAACATATTTCATTTATCATCAACTAATCACGTGTGACCTACGACTGAACCCCAAATAAGGAGATACATAAATATCGACCTATAATATATAAATAACATATGAAGCTACTTGGTAATGTATGTGTTGTCTCCTCTACGCTTTAAGCAGCCGTGTCTTCCATATAAAAACTCAAGTCGCAGAGAACATTCACACAGAGGTACTGATCTTATAAAGTCATTAGCATCCACAGATCTCGCCCCCACATACCAAGGATATGAACTGTCACTTAAGTCTTAAAATAGGCCTTAAAGCCGCCACACAAATAACCTGTAAGCGTTTTACAGTGCAACTTTTTGAGATTAAATATATCACCAACACAGCCCAGGAAGCTGGCAACTGGAATGTGTCAGACAAAAAAGAAAAAAAGTCTGTCTGGTGAAGTAAGAGATTAAAGAGAACACACAGCGTTTCACTGTGAAATGGGCTTAGCATGGCACTGTGGTGAGAGAAAAGGGAGCTTCCACACAAACATAGCACTGAGTCTATTTACAGCCTGTCTCCAGACATAGCACAATCACAAATACACTGTTTCGTGCCACTGCCGGAAGACTGCAGAGCACGACAAGGTCAGCTTCTCAGACCAGTTTGTAAGTCTGGACCTTTCTCTCGAACCATAAATCTGGAATTTCTTTATTACAGATCTTTATCTTTCTGAGCGACTTGGTAAATTTATTTTTCCAAACCAGAGCTGACCCACTCATTTGACGATTCACTGACCCACCATTTTCTTCATTTCACATTCAAATCAACATACGATGGCCGATTTAAAGGGTCTGTTCATACAAATTACAAAAAGAAAGTCCAGTGGTCTATCTAGTCACGCACATAGTTTTGGTTTTATTAGCCCAGGTGGGATTTGAGATTATCCGTCACCACACCAAGAAAATAAAGGTGAATGTAATTTGATTTCACAGCATTGAAAATTTACTTAAATGTGTTTTTCCCAGTAACAGTCTCACAGATACTCTGGATAATCCCCTGAACATTCAGGGACTTTTTACAGGGACTATGTTTCTTCAGTAAAGAAAGTAGTACCAATATACACATTCAGTGGAAGTAACATCCCCCATTGTTTAGGGAAAGCACCATTTCTGTTTTTTTAAATACATTACTCATGAATTGAAAACACACACACACACACACACACACACTCGTTTCTGAAGGCTGCATTCACATGAATTCATGCAGACCATAGACGGCAAACCAGAGAGTAGGACAGTGAAATTATGTGAAGCCGTTACAGAATACCGACAACGGTTTAATGTCCTCAGCAACAGAATGTACAACCAGATGTTACCTAGCTCTCATACACAAGGACAGCACATGGGCAATCTGGACAACAAGAAGCTAATAACTTTGATGCATCACCCAGAATTATATGATCAGAGCTTGAAATCATAGGGTTTTTTCTGCATAGAGGAATTTTTGGCCCCCCCCCCCCCCAAAGAGGTTTCAGCGAGCTAAAACCATGTGTTTTAATAGCCATTTATCAAACAACTGTTGAGCAAGTAGAACATAAACTTAAGCAGCAGTAATGGGAGACATAACTTCCTGTGATTTCTCACAATATAAAAAGCAGTTTGTGCTTGAAATGGACCGGTATTCACCGGTGCTGCCACTTTTACATTTTACTCTTTGGTGTACCGGTACTCTTCTCTGCCGTCCCCATTTCAGATTTTCAGGTCTCTACGTGACGCGTACCTGTTCCTGTTCTCTCCTGCCTGCTAATCTCCGTAGGGAGATCAGGAACCATTCATGGAGCCGTGTGTTTAAAGTTGCTCGTCAAAATCACTTTTTGTGTGAACTGACCAATCACAGCCTGGAGTAGGCGGGACATTAAAAAAAGGTTGAGGCACTATAGCAAACTTTATGTTGAACTCGTTCTGAATGCACAGTTATTATTGACAAATTAGTACTTTGCATAAACAAATGAGACTAACCACCATATAGAACATTTTTCTCGCACAATAACTTAATGACTGCACACAACCCAAAAAATGTAACTGCTGTTTTGTCCAACTGAAATTAACATTATAGGCTACTAATGGTAAGCTATATTGTAGCCTGTACTATGATCTGAACTTATAATGAATAAACTAACATTTGCCCTAATCAAATCAAATATTAACCACAGTGGTGTAGACTCATTAAAAAATGGTTTTATTAATGAAACAGCTAAATCTCAACAAATAAACTATCTGCAGGCAGACTATCTGAATAAAGTGTAGCCTGTAAATATATTATACTAACATTATACTTTCTATTTAATGTCCTTTTATTAATATAATAACATATCTTTACTCATCCAGTTTACGGGTATTTGTTTATCAAATGGTCAGAAATAACAAGAAAAAGCTTAGATTTCGGTCAAAAGGTTACTTATTGCCTTTAGTGTACCCGTACCGATCATGCTTACTGTCGCACAGTCACCCACCAAAAGCCCATTCTGAGCCAGGAAAAACCCTGAGTGATCTATTATCTTTGTGTATCTGACATCACCACAGCAACTTCAATTCAATTTTATTTATATAGCGCCAAATCACAACAACAGTTATCTCACAGCGCTTTTCATAAAAGAGCAGGTCTAGACCGTACTCTGTGATGATATTTACAGAAGCCCAACAGTTCCCACCAAGAGCAAGCACTAGGTGACAGAGGCAAGGAAAAACTTCCTTTTAAGAGGCAGAAACCTCGAGCAGAACCATGACTCAGGGTGGGCGGCCATCTGCCTCGACCGGTTGGGGGGGGGTGAGAGTGAGAGTGAGAGTGAGTGAGTGAGTGAGTGAGACCTATTATCATCCATGTGAATGCAGCACGTCTCCAACAAAAAAGTTGCATCAGCCACGGACCAGTTTTGTTTTGCTAACGCCATGTTGATGTCACCTAATTCTACCCCCAAATAATATAATCATGATCCCAAAAGCATCCAGGAATTGAGCGGAACCTAGTAAACTAAAGATGTGGTGGGGTGGTGCCGTTTCCCAAGCTTTGTCTGAGGGGAGGCCCCCAGTCTCAGACTTTGAAAATCCCTGGTGTACATGGTTATTAGGTGCAAATATATTCCTATTGAAAATATTATCACAAGGTTTAACACCGCCCCTCTTAACCCGATTGAGAATTCCTTCCGATCAGGACAGATCAGGGCAGTCTTTTCAGACTGAGGTGGTTACATGAGGCATTTTTATTTATTTATTGGGCTATTATTCCGATTATTAGTGGAATATTAGCGTCCATGTAAACAACTGTCATATTGTAATAGGCTCGAAGCAGACAGATACCCATAAACCTGGACCAGTAAAACCCAAACTAACCACTAGTGGTAAAGTGAGAAGAAATAGTCACTGTACAGTAAAATCCATGCATGTCTAAATTTGGTGATCTTTAATTTTTCAGTTGAAAGTAACAATTTGGCGTACTTTAAAAAGATGAATAGTATTTCTGACAGCATCTCCAATATAACACAATGTCCTGATCAGAAATACACCACCAATCACACCAGCCAAGGCTACAAACACAACAGGGTTTTTCCACCACGTGAGGTCTTGTCAGAGGCACAAATCCACACACCTAAATACTCTCCCGAGAGCAGAGTTTGTTTATTTGGCAGGATTTCAGGTGTTTGCTAAATGCCAAACTACAGACTCTCTCTTGCTCTCTCTTGTATTTTTAGCAAAGCCAGTGCTGAGCTAGACAGAATACAACAGCTGCAATGAACCCCTCTTTACCTTTCAAGTCTGGTGTATCTGCTGTGTTATTGGTCATGGTGGGCCCATACAGATATTTGAATCATTGGAGGTAAATAAAATCACAGTGTCCTGGTGACTCAAACAACAAAGACATGAAAGTCCTGTTTATGTCTAGCAGACAATCCACAAAAAACAACGTTTCTGTAGGTTTCACAAGTGTCTGTGTTTTATCTCATTTACATTAAAGTAGGGCTGGGCGATAGTCAAAAATCTTATCCCGATAAAAAGGTTCATATCATTCGATATCAATAATTATCCCGATAAATGTCAAATCATTAAGTTTTCAAACTTTATGGTCAGAACATGACAAACACCTGCCAACAGTGGATCACTTATCAAATCTGATGTGAAACATTCAAAACAATTATGATAAAAACTAATTTTCAACAAATATGCATGAGTAAAATTAAGTCTTTTTATCAGTCCCTGTTCCTCAACAAAATACAAATCTTAATAGAAAAATGAAGTGCTAATTCATTCATGATTCAAATGAATTAAATCAAAACATTTATTGAACATTTATTATATGGTTATAGAGGTAAATTACTGTTTTATTGCCCAGCCCTACATTCAAGTTAGTCAGAGGGAAAAAAAACAAAACTCTTACATTGTCCAAAAGATGTCAGAGATAAAGACATCCAGAGGACAGGTGTGATCTGGTACTTAAAAAGGGCTTTATTCTACAGTATTATGACTCAGTGGTTGTGGCTCTGCCCTGATAAGTTCAGCCAGCCAGCCAGCCAGCCAGCCAGCCAGCCAGCCAGCCAGCCAGCCAGCCAGCCAGCCAGCCAGCCAGCCCCGAGTGGAGCCATCAAGCCTAATCTTAAATTATTTAAAGAGAGCATTGATTTTCTGTTTTTGACTAATTTTAGCCATCTGTAGATTTGGAAATACCTGATTTGAGACCTAAGACCATTTTAATCCTGCAGTTACGTTATGGTCTAATTTAAGAACCAAAATAAAGACGCAAAACTGTGAAAACCTGCTATTTTCAATTGACAATAGTTGTTTGTCTCATGTAGACAGCAGCGTTTAGAGTTCACACCTTTAATTACATTTTTTACATCTCAATTTGAGTCATCTTCAGTGTGATCTGATTTCAGTGAAAGATTTATGTTGACATCTTCATCTGCCAGGTGCAAGCAGAAGATCAGAGAGAGAGAGAGAAACATACAGACAGATATGGAGACAAGGGAGGCTGTAGAGAAATAATAATAGGCAGACAGATGAGCAGGGGCAGCCTAAGAAGAGACAGACAGGTTTGTGAGGACAGAGAGGCAGACAGGTGTGTAAGCTGAGAGCTGCAGGGGGTGCAGCGCTGGAGTCCAGCAGGGGATCTGATATCTGAGACCATGGAACAAGACGACACACAACACCGACTCTGCTGATGCTGACAGCACTGAGGAGCTCACTGCCAAAATACTTTGCATCAAAAAGAGTCTGGACACAAATATAGGAACTGTTCTTTGTACCACAGTATCTTTTCATTTTAAAAGGGACAAAATGGTTTAGAGGTAGAACGATAAATTGATATTAGTTTACTGCAGATCTCTCTCTCGTTCATGCCAAGGCTTTTGTCTCCTACTTTTAAATATTAAGTTATTTATTTAGCACCTCTAAAATAGTGTGGATACTATGCAAGCACCACATTTTGTCTATTTGTGGTTCAAATACAAATAAGAAGTGGCCATAGTCACCGAGGGATACGCATTGTATAGGTCACCATGGTAGCAACTACTGATTCACAAGGTTTATTGTCTATTATACATGGGACCAAAATTTACAAATTTACAAAGTTAACATCATGCTGTATTGAAGAAGACTTAAAACTAGAGACTGACCACATTAACGCATTAGGAAAGTATTTACTGAGGTAATAAATCAAGTGAGAAGTAGACTCATTTTGTCATAAACTTGCATACAATCAGACTTCTTTTTGCAAACAGTGGATTTGTCCCCTGCTGGCAATTAGAAAGAATGCCAGTGAATAAAGGCTGCAGCTAAACCTCCTGTTGTTGCATTGAAGATGATGGTCGGGCAGTTTCACGTGGCGTCGCCTGCCTACATTGAGGACGTAATACATCAGCTCAATAAAGCATCTCCGTATCAGTTTAATAGACAGAGAAGCATCTGTATTGTTCAGGCATGTGATTGGCAAAGGGCAAAAAAGCAGGAAAATATAACAACCCCCCATAGACCATTTTTAATGAAGAGACAGCAGCAAAGGTGGTCGCCCGTTTAAGATCTGGTGGCCTAACTGTTAAAGAAACAGTTATATTCAGGGAACTCAAACAGCCAGATCAGTCTCTGTCTATTGATAAATTGTAGTAAGAAGTCTGACATTTCAACTCTAGCAGCGTGCGTGTGACGAGAACAACCGTGTCTCACGGGATAGCGCCAGTTATACAGAAGTTGTTGCCATGGTTACCTCGTGGAGCGCTTGTTTGATTTGACTAGTTACTCAGCATATACTCCTTAAAAAGTAATATTAGCTACTCTACTTATTACTGGGTGATATAACACCACTCTCTCCAGACGAGTCCAAGCATCACTGGCATCAGCAGCCGGAGTTTCTTTCTGAGTTTCACGCTGCTGTGCTGCTTTAGCTGATGCTTTAATTAAGTAACGTTATAGATGTAGAATTGTTCGCGGTTAAAAGCTTTTTGCTGGTCACACAAAGTTTACAACGGAGGACAATGTTCTTTGCATCTTAGACTGTGACACAATAATGGCAATAACGTTACTTACAGCTGTTGAAAATACCTCTCTCTCTCTGTTCTCCAGTCTTCCTTTAGCTTTTTGGCAGCTGACTCGAACAAGATAAGGTCCGGGGTTGTGCAGCACGGTCGCGCATTCACGTCAGGGATGATGCATTCAGTAGCGCTGCGTTACTTGGAATAGTAACTGTAATAGTACAACTGTTTAGGAAATAGCAATCCGTTACATTACTCTTTACTGGGAAAATTAATATTACATTATTACTGCCCAACACCTTGATACGCGAGAGCGACTGTGGTAGGCTATACACTGCACAGACCTGTGTGGAATTGGCAGTTGAACGCAAACAAACATCGTTGTTGATACTTGGAAAGGAAAACTTTACACACGTCAGCCTGTAGATGTCCTTAAATGCTTTCCATTTCACTCGGCCAGCTCTTGTATCCCCCTCCTTTTTTCCCCCCAATTACAGATCTGCATGATTCACCTGGGTCAGATTTTCAGGTCAAAAAATCCGGAATAATCCGGAAAAATCACATCCCTGATTGTTGACCGTATTGAAATCATACCATCGGGATTTCAAAAGACCCTGGTAGGGTTCCTCAATATCGGTGGCCTGATGGCTCGGGGCCAGTAAAAAGTAACGTCGGGACAGTTGAACAAGCAACCCACTGTGCAAAAACATTAGTATTTAAAAAAAATAAAATAAAATAGAAACTCAACATCCTGCAGTTGCTTTGCAGCTTTTAGTTGGCGCTCACCATTGTCCAATCCAGATTTGTAGTTACGCGACAAGTGGTTGTCAAATATTATTTCGCTAATCTCAATCAAGCAGCAACCTCTGGGTCTGAAAGTGAAAACATGCAGACGGAACTTAAAACTGTATTCTCTCTAACGGCAGGCAGGGGGCGAGTCCGCTGGTTCCATCAGAAATCCTGGTAAAATGTTGCTACTTCTCAGTTGAATTATTACCTCAGTAAACACTTTCATAATGAGTTTATGGTCTCTGTCGCTAGTTTCAAGTATTCTTCAACACAACATGATGTTAATTGAGTAAATTATGGTCCTATTTAGGGGGAAATAGACGATAATGCAGCATATGCTTTTGGGCGGGACTACCTTGCTACCATGGTGACCTGTCAGTCCGGATAGAGGCGACTTGTATCCGCTCCTCTGTGTACATTGTTTTTATTAAATGGCTGTCAGCAGGAGAGAGAGCCCGTCATGTTTGATTCTGTTAGTATTGTTTTAAAAGTAAACTGTTTTGTTAACCTTTTTATTTTTTATAATTTTAACTGTGATTACATTTTAGTTTAGTTTTTTTATATCCAGGATGCATTTAATAACCAATAAAACATGTTAACAGTATAATATAACTTATAAGTCTTTGGTTTTGTTGTAACACTGATAAATAACTTTTGGAAGGAGGGCCAGTAAAAATTGTCTTCGGGCCAGTAAGTTTCAAACAGACTGGCCCAGTGGGGCCAGTTGCAAAAAAGTTTAAGGTGGAGCCCTGCCTGGTATACCGTAATACCATGATACTGCCCAAGCCTAGTGTGAACACATGCAAATCCAACTATGCTCAGCAACATCCACAGGCTGATGAAGGCCTTTATGATTTTTCACCAGGGACATACTGCTTATTAAATTAAGTAAGCATCATCCAATGTGAAGCGAGGCTCTCTGGAGTAACACGTTAATTCCCAAAGCCTACAGTAGATGCAATGCTAAGTTAAAATATTTAAGAGTAAATGTAGCAGTATAATTCAGGGTCATGTTATCCTTATGAATATTTTAGTGAAAATACACAGCAAAAACAGGGGGCAACCAGCACATGCATTTTTATTAAAAACTTTTTTTTTTTGTCTTATTTTGTGACATGCAAAACATAAGCGAGGCGTGCAAATGCAACAAATGTACAGCGTCTTACCTTTTTCTGGTACCACACCACAGCATCTTTTACTTTGGAAGCCATTTACATTTCCCTTCTCCTGGCCTAGGGCATCTTAGACTGAAATCACACAGCAAGAGAGAGAGGCAGTGTGAGTGACAGAGTAATGAGGAAAGAGAGAGGACGAGTGAAGTCTATATACCTGGTAGGGAGGTGTGTCCTGATAAGTGACGAAGGAGAGGAGAGGAAGACTGTACACACACACACACACACACACACACACACACACAACACACACACACACACACAGGATTGAAGGCATTCATTTTCTTCCCAAGAAAAACAAACACACATTTATATATTTTCTTCTGACACTGCTGCACTCGAATCTCTTTCAGACATACACGTACGTAAGTAATAAAGCCAGTCACTTTTACATGTTGTTTGCCTTGACTCCCATCTTACAGCATAAACAAACAGTCTTTCTATAAGCCGGGCTGGGACAATTCTCGCTGGATGAATCATATTCTGACACACGCAGAGGCACATTAAGACACACATGCATGAATTTTCAAAAACTGGTTAATGGCTGTTCCCTTGCAATGTTTGGGCGTGTGAGTGATTGGCCTAGAAAACAGGTCCATAAACACACATACAATTAAAATTGACAACCTTGCATTGAACCACCTGAACCACACCCACATCAGTGCTAATTAGTAGCTATTTAAAGAAAGAAAAAGAAGACATTGATTCAAAAGCAGAGTGAAAATGGAAAAATGGGAGGAAATTTGTCTCACGAATCACAAATGTGTTAGGGTTGGGCGATGTCTACAAAATTTCCATCGGACGATGAGGGGAGGGGGGGTCTTATGTGCATGTGTTCACTCGCACAGACTTCACTTTGTAAAAAACTTGGTAGCCTATAACGTTACAAGTCGCGGTGAATATTTTACAAGCACGGACCAGGTAAAGCAGCACTGAACACACAGGGTGCAGATGTTGGTTTCGGTTATTTGATAGGCTGCGTCATTAACAAGTCCACAAGTGGCTGACCTGTTGCTGTGATGACAGATCACGGGTGGAAAAATAAAAAAATTCCGGTAAAAGACAAAGTTCTGTGTCTGTGTATCTGAGCGTGGGGAGAAGAGAATTCCAAGGAATGTGCAAAGCACTTGGGGGTATAATGTGAAACATTTGCCTGCTCAACGTCGTGATGTCAGTCTGTCGGCCCAACCCTAAAATGTATGTGATAAAATATATTTATATACTGTACATAGCAGAGGAAAATGACAACTATAATCTTCTACACTACAAAACAAAAATCTCTTTAGACAGAAAATCTTAATTCAAGGTCTTCTTACCAGCTTTACCCACCATTTTCAAATCTCCACGCACTGAGGAAGACCGTGAGATGTGACTGAAAGATCCAAAAAAAGCTAGTTTGTCAGCCTTGAGTTTGGATGCTTTTATTAAAACTGCTATAAAAAGGTCAATAATTAATACTCACACTAAAGTCCACAAAACATGGTGTTCTGCACACACGCACATACATACATAATCACACAACCCTGTACGCAGGATAAGCGATTGATGATGGATGGATAGATATATACCTCACACAGACTCAATATATAGATCATTTTATTACAATGATTCCTGACCACCATCAGATAAACCCTTTGTTGAATTATTATCATTTGGTTATTAATATCTGGGTCACTGATGGGAAATGCACACAGAGAGCTTGCTTTCATTTGTGACTATATGCAGTGTGTCAGTCAGTGTGTTATTACTGTAAGTTGTCTTTGAAACAGGATCTGCTGGTGATGTGAGCTTGTTTGTTGTGGTTAAAGAAAGGAGCAGAGGTTTACTGGATCCACTTCAACAAACCGGAGCGATTAGTTCCAAGTTATTTGACACAGAAGATTAAAAAGGAGTTATTTCCTCGTTTAAAATCAGCTTAACATGGTGCGTCTGAGACAAACATCATTGAATGTCTCAATACGTCTTTGAAACATAGTATTAATATGTGTTGTAACTTCTTCGAACCAGACTGTTTTTCTGAGACATTAAAAAGCAGAAACCTCTTTCGGTCAGGTGGAGGAAGACAAGGAGAAGATGTGGTAAATAAGAAGGTGTAAAGTGGAAAACATGGAGGCCTCTGCGGTTAGCCACTCTTTTTCCCCTCTTCTCTCTTGGTCGCTGCCCCTCTTGCTTCCTCCTCTCTGTCTGTCAGCCTCTCTTTTGTGACTCTTTTCTGTTTCTGTTACATAAGAGCAGCGTTGTCCTGCTGTGTGAGTGGGAGGGATGGAGGAACAGATAGATGGAGAGTGATGGAGGGCAGCGGCTGCAGGCCAGGCCGATTATAGGCAGAAATAGCTTTGTTTTTTCTCTTTGGCTTCGTCGGTTATCAGGAATTATTACTCAATACCTGATGAAATATTGCAAAAATACAAATTTCTTTCTGTTTTGTTTTGAGGGTGAGTATTCATGATTCATTCATGCATTCAAGTTTCCCGTTTTACCTTATCGTTTCGACATTTTTCCTCTTTTCTCTGGCTTTACTCTCAAGCTTTCCACTCAAATGTGAACTTTTGATTTGACATAGCAGAGTGAAGACATCCTGCTTTGCATGTGAAGGCTTGTTTGTGCTGCCAGCCTCAGTCTGCACAGTAGTCCATCGCTGACGTTGGCATTTGCAGTGTCATCCTTTTCGAATGAAGTATCTTGGAAACATTTTATGCGCTTAGACTTGCTGATAGTTTTGAGACACATTTCAAAAGAATTGAATCCATTTTGTGGCCAACAGCATTCTGTGGCAAAGTTTACATTGAAAGAAACATGTGCAAGATCATACTACAGTGCTATTTGACAGCTTCGCAGCTTATCTGACAATAAAACCACAACACTTGTTTATCTGTGCAATAAAGTCACCACCTCAAAGAAACAGAGGAGTATTGGTGAGAAAACGCATCATAGCGCTCATGTTCAAAGCCACGGTGGAGTGAGTCCAAGCTCAGTGTATCAAGAAGCTCAAAAAAGCAGGTAGGGCAGAAAATGTTCTACTCGAGCCAAGTGTGAACGCTTTCTACATCAGGCACAGAAGTCTGCTAGTAGTGTTAACTCAACACACACGGCAAACCACAAGCTGGCTAATGCACAAGACTGCAAAATACTCCGTTCCTATACCTGTCAATGCGGCATGCATACTTCGCATAAAAGGCATTCTGCACATAGTGTTGCAGAGGTGTGGGTGTATATGCATTTTTGTGTGCGCGCGCACGCACGCCCCCCCCCCGCACACACACGGCAAGAGACATTTTTAGCAACAGGAAGAAAGTATCTTGCTCGTCTGTTGTCTACAATTACATTCATCACTGCTTCCTCCTTCCGTCTTTCACGGCTGAGCTACACTATTCCTGACATAAAATCCATCCACTAGCTTTTTGCTATTGCACATGCATGCAAATAAAGCATATCTGAACTGAAACATGGCACACAGAAAGAAGGAGACTGACAGAGATAGTGTGGACGATGCTGGTTTGTCCTTTTTATGTGAAGTGGTTACACAAGTAAATGGGCCAACAGTGTCAATAGAGAGTCAGTGAAAGAAAGACTAATTGACAGACCAAGACGTAGAGAGGAAGAAGGGGGTGTATGTAAAGAGCAAACACCATTTGGAGGGTGAGAAAAGTATTCTTGCAGCTTGCACTCCAAAAGCCTCCACAAATGTAATCTACTGCAACTAGTCCTTTGTTCTGGTGCTGCATTATGTTTCAGATCTCACTCAAGACATGACGATTTATTTATTACTGCCTTCAAAAATGGCAGGAATGTGCATGTTTCCACAAAAGAAATCCAGGAAAAGCGTGTTTGAGTGGTTAAAAAAAAGAAAAAAAGAACCACCTCATGTTTTGATCATTTTGGTCAATTCCCTATACAATTAAAGGACAGACAAAACTGCTAATGCAGCTTTGCATGAAGCCTTTTTCAGAGCATGATGAGTTGCTTGTTTTTAACACTTTCAATTTACAATATAAAACAGAAAAGCAGCAAATTCTCTAGTTTGTGGAGCTGGAACCAGAGAAAGGTTGGATTTTTTACTTGATAAATGCCATCAGTGATTAATTCTCTGCTGATCATCATTAATATTAAATTGACTAATGCTTTTAAAACTTTAGATGGATATCTTTATATGAAGATGAGCAAACAAATAGAGGATCAGGTGCACAAAAACTATTGTTACACATTTCACTCATGAGATTTCTGCTATTTGGTGTTACATAATATAAAATGTTTTGAGATCAGATCAAGCTGAGTTATAAAAATGGCTTTGTTTCCAATTACTGACAGCAGCAACCAACAACAGCTGCTGTCAACAAATGACAAACTGTTTTGCTGCTTGTGCAACCGCAAAGCAATGGTAAGCCTGAGTGAACCAGAGAGAATAAAAACAAACAGACATTTATATACAGACAGACAAACCTATGGGACCGACACCCCTTCATTAGAGAAGTTGGACGACAAACAGCAGTGTTTTCTGTTTTTAATTCTCTCTGACAGCTTTAGGGCTTCAAATCCTCCCGGTCCAGAGGCAGTGATAAGAAAAACAGACAGATCCTCCCTGTTCAAAGCCTCAAAATCCCTCCATCACACCTCAGAGTGATGCCAACACTGATTCACACACACATTATCAGACAAAAACACACACAGACACATACTATTGCCTAATACGGCTCCGTACACTGGATTAGCTGTAAACTGTTGGGTTATTATTTATGCTGGAAAACATAAGAAAACAGGCTGAGAGTTATTTCCTAACGTCCTTTTTCCAAAACCACACACTCGCAGTGTTCCCAAAATACACTGTGGTTTGCTACAGGGTATTTAGGGAACCGAGCCTAGACAACACACACACACACGCACACACACACGTATGCTCTGGTCACAGGAATCACAGACATTGAAAAGAAAACAGCTAAGGCAGTGTTTTCCTGGGAACCTCCTAGATTTGAGACTACATTTTTACCCACTGGCATATATTTTAAAATGTAATGTGCGTGTAACCATAATGATTTTTAATTCATTTTTCTACAGTTTATTTTCATACCAGTAAATGTGATAACAGCACACTCGTGTCAACAAGTTTCATTCATTCACAAACACACCCCATTACAAAGCTCTCAAAGAATTCAATGACTTCAATAACAACCACACACACACACACCCCATAATACACACAAACACACACACACACACGGGTTGCCAAGTCTGTCTGACCAGTGGTCTCTCTGAACTGACCCATTTACAGAAAGAGAGAGAGAGCGGTCAAGTCAGACAGTGGGTATTATGTAGGTCACAGTTTAGATGAGGGCTCTTTTTGTGCCAGTGTGTGTTCGTACACATGTGCGTGTGTCTTTGTGAGCAGGAAATGGTTGAGTGTAATTAGCCATATGTCTCCTGCAGCTACTGTATGAATGTTAATGTGCGTCAGGGACAGAAGGAGGTTGAGTTTTAAACTTGATCTTCATGCTGCCTTCAGGGGAGGGATGGTAAAGAGATAGAGACAGATACTTAGTTGGTTAAACAACGCAGTTTCATCTAAGTTTTATCAGTGAGGTTAAGACCTAAATAATGTAAAAAAAAAGATGGACTACTTATTATAGAAACTGTACATTGTTGCCGCTCCCTCACACTTCCTATGTTTACATAAATTAATCAAAACATGACAGTAGACTATTTTATTTAAACACCCATACAAGAACTTTGCTTATTTAGATATTTCACATTTCAACCCTTTTTGCTAAATTAAACAGAAGATGTCAAAAAATGCATGGTATCCTGTACTGAAGCCTGAGGATCGTGTTGTTGGTAGCCTCAAACCACGTCACATAACATCCACCCCTTGTGCTCAGTTTTTTAGGTTTTAAAATGGAGGAAGAAGTCGTTTTAGAGCAGAGCTAACCGCTTATCAGAATCTAACAAAAGTTACATCAAGACAACCTGATAGTAGTTCCGTAGACTCTTCTGTATTTTGAAGATTAGATAAGTAACTATTTTCAGTAATTTAGTGCTATATGAGCTGCCTGTCTTCTGATTCTTATAGCTGTTAAATGTTTATTTTTTGATAGCTGTGTACGAAGTTGGCTTGAGGTGAACATGTATCTCCTCTTGAATTCTTATAAGGCCAAATGTGTCTCCGAAGTACAATTTAAAAAATATTTTCAGCTCTACTAGGAATGGGAAATATGGATAAAATCTAGTATTAAGTGTGTGTCATTTTGTTTCATTATTTTGCAATATCAAAATCTATTAAAGTAACAGTTTACAGAGCCAATAGACCGGTAATAATGTATGCTTTGGCTAATTCAGTAAATGAATTCAACAAATACTGACCATACTCAAATCAAGGTTAATGCAAAATTCATGTACAAATCCAAGATTACCATTAATTCAACCTGCTCACTGAGAAACATTACCTACATCGGCCTAACAGATTCAGAGATGTTAAAGGGAGCTACCACGGTGTATATTTTCACATCTTGCCCAACTCTTGCGGCTGTAGTGCATTTCTATGTGTTGTGGATCTACTCTCAGCCAGAACTAATGTTAATGTCACATGTAAAGAGGTAAAAGGATGTTAGATGTTCACTTTAAAGTAGCTAGCAAAAATTGACAATACAACCTCAATGCATCACTAATGTTAAACTCTCTCTCTCTCTCTCTGAAAAATGCTAAATGATCAAATCCATAAAGGAGGAGCAGCATAACTCCAACCCTACATTCTTATTAACTCACAGGAGTGTATCAGAAAACTGCAGCGATTAATGAAGAGACCTATGCTTGATGTAGTTGAACCCTGACACTGTCTGTTCACATGAACTCCACACGCAAGGCCACAGACTAAGCTGCTTCATCGTAGACAGCAGTGGCACTATCGCATAGCCCACGAAGGATATCATTCAAAACACACACACACACACACACACACACACACACAAAAGTCAGTGAGGAATCTAGTGTGGTTGTTCATACCAGGCGCACAAACACACACACTCAACGACGGTTAAATGAGGGATGCGTTTGAAAGTGCGTCTAATGAAAAGTGAAAGATGTGTGTGTGTGATGAGTTTTTTTTTTATTGTTCTTATAATATTTAATGTAACTGGTTATGTAACATGCTTCCCTCTGACTTCACGTGATACCTTACAGCTACTCTCTGAGATGAACACACACACACTTTGTCTTAATATTCCTAATGTGTCACATTATTTTAAATAACTAGGGTTGGTTTCCAATAACCGGTTATATTTTGCACTCTGTTCCAAGTTCTTAAATTACCTAATTTTGAAGCTCTGACTCTAATAAACCTCTTATTGAATATTTTATCTCCTCTCTTTTCTTAATTAGAAAAGCACAACTTACCAAACATTTAGGTAGTGTCCTTTAACATTACGTTTTCTGTACAGGGTTTCTATGCTTTTTATAGTGGAGGGAGCCTGCTTTGCTTTAAAGAAAGAGTGCCCCTGTAGGTACCAGATGTGGTGATTGGCTGTATGTCGTAGTGTTTACGGATACTAGTTTTCGGTGAATTACTGTTACGACGGTAATGTTGGCTGCCAATCCACTGCCAATTTGTCTGTACATTTTTGCCATCTTGCCAAATGTGAAATAAAAGCAAAAATATTTACCGATAAATAAAGACCCCGAGCAGATCTGATACCAACATTTATAAAAAGGGGCACTATGTAGTTTGTCCGAGTAGCTTAAATTAGCTACCGTTAGATTAACTTGATCGGCATCTAACATTAGCGTCGTAACATTAACAGAACAAATCGTGGCTTTCTGCTCTCAGAGCTTTTACAGCTATTGTCAGGCTGTGTTAAGTCCTGTTTAATAAGCCGAGCTGTATTTCATTGTATAAGTTCTCCCAGAGCTGTTAAATAACTTAAATACGATTATTTAACTGATCTGGGGTCTCCATAGTTGATCCGAGGACCCGTTAAAACTATATCCGTAAACACGCCAACGTACAGCCAATCACAAACTGCCACTTCATCATGTTATGTGACGTTACCAACAGGCGGAGGCCCCCGAGCAGATCTGACCACCCGAGCACATCTGGTACCTACACCTCCACTAATATCAGAAGAAATAATTAAATTTTTATGAAATAATATATTAGGCTAATTAAGGGGGGAAAAACAAACCGTGGCTCTGCACCACACAGCAAAAGGCTAAATACTTAATGATTGAAGCGACTGTTTAAACTGTCATACAAAAGATGAGTCTGGTCTTATTCCGCTCACATCATCCTTACACTTCACTGTAGTTAATCAGAGCTTGACGCTGCAATGGTATCATGCAATGGTGGAAAGATCACCTGATACATAATGGGAAATTGATACACTATTTCACTTATTATTAAAAGCCAGACTGGAAGGATTTAGATAAGTTAGGCTGTGTTCAGACTGCAAGCCAAAGTGACCCAAATCTGATTTGTGTGCTCATAATGTATGTGTTTGGACATGGGCCACTTCCGTACGTCATCCAAATAAGATAAAGGTCGGACTTTCTCAAATGCGACCTCAGTCTGGACAGTCAGATCGGAAGTCATGCGACTCCGACGTCCGACTCTAGTCTGGAGCGACTGTCATCACAATTCTGCGCTAGCGGGAGCTGCCGTGAACGCAAACATGGAGGAGGGCAGCGATGGAGGTCATTTGCTCATGAATTCCCTTTCTTCCACCGGAAATCAACTTAACAATAAAACCGTAGACTCTAAAGTCCGTGGCCTCGAAGCGCATGCGGGTCACACTGCAGTCTGATATGGACCACGTTTTAAAAAAATAGTGTGAACCTTTTGGGTCTCAAGCATAGACTTTCTTTCCTCTTCAGGCTTGAAAACCTAGACGATTGCTTAAATTTCTATGGAAGTCTTAAGTTCAGCAGAGCAGAGGAGAAACGCGTTGAAGGTCAATCAGTTCAGTGTAGGTTTCCTAAACATTGTGATGCGTAACTGTACACACGCCTCCATCCCTCCATCATCTGCAGCAACATCAGAGGTTTTACATGCTGCATAAAACGTTAACATGAGTCATGGTAGGTTTTAAATTTAGGGTGCTGGCTTCATGTGACCGGCTTCCTGTGTTTTCTACGTAGAAGCAGGGGAGCTTTGAAAATGTCTCACTATCTGCTTGCAGCTCACAGGTGGGCCCCCTTCAGGGCTGCTAGAAAAACCACAACTAACAGAATCATCACAGCGGGTTTTAAGACAGCTGCAACGAAACAGGAAAATAGAGAACACATCTTTTGGAACTGCCAAAGCTAAAAAATTCCACACTCAAACTTAAACCAGAACCAAATCTGTCTGTGTTTGGAGTGAAAGCAGTTATAATAGAGATATCAAATAACCGGTATAATATGGTTAATGATAAAAAGCCACCATCCCACTTATTCCCATGGTTGTTTTTTCCCCCTCTTCCTCCCTTGTAATAACACACACACACACACACACACACAAATAAATAAATACGCACATAAGATATGTAACTGTATCTGAAAAACAATAAACAGAACTTTTTTTATTTATATAAAAGGTCACTCTTGGAAAAGTTAGTTTGCTTGTTTATCCTTGGCTTGTAAAAACCAAGCTGCTAATTTTGGCCTGAAAAAGCAGAATGTTGCAGTCAAGTTTAGACAAGTTGAGATAGTAACTGAGAATGAAGCAATACTGCTGACAAGTAGTACACTGATCTCTATCAAAGGAGACCACGAAGCTGGCTTTTAGGTGGACAAATGACGTACTAGTCTCTAGTCACTAGAGAGTAGAGAGAAGAGAAGATTTTAACGTAAATGCTTATGACTGCTGGTTTTCTGTCAGTGTAAAGTTTCTGTCTAATGAAAACATGAGTGCAATAGGAGGCCTCCTTAATGTGTTTGTTAACTCGTGATGAGTAACACTAGCCTCTCTCTCTCCCTCTCTCTCTCTGGGTGCTCTATATTTCATGATGGGTGCAGGTTACATATCTGAGCAGGGTAGAGGGGGCACACGTGTGTGTGTGTGTGTGTGTTAAACTGCTTGTGTGCATGTTTGTATGCCTAAAGGGAATACAACGCTGCTCAATTGAAGACAAAGGGTCGAAGGTGTCGGGGATTCTGAGAGTGAGTGCAACAGAGGGAGGCGGTGGGAGACAGGATTCGTGTTTTCCATCATGTAGGGTGAATCCCTGACAATCTCAAGTAACGCCAAATGACACGACACTTGACCTATACAGGGCTTGATTATATAGCAACACACACGAGAGCGCGTACACGTGCACACACAGAGTTAGTTAACTCATTCTACATGTTTTAATCAGGCTTTGTGAATGGTCACACTTAACCGACTTTGTCCACTGGCAATTCCAATAATGTTTACTGGTGCCAAAAAGAGAAAGTAGAATTAGCCAAGTAATATTGCCTATGAACGCAGAGATAGAGAATCAGGCAATATGTGTCTGCCGCAAATTAAATTCCCTTCCTAAAACACAACTCAAATGATTTATAATCATCCATCCAGAGGAACGTTCAGAAATGAAGGACATTTAACTAAAAAGTGCAGTTAAAATCATCATAAATCATCTTCAGTTTCACCTAAATCACATAACAAATAGCCTTTTCTCTTCTGGGAGACCATTATACGTCCCTGTTCCTGTTTAGTTAATGGTAATGTAACATAACCCTGCACAGAGGTCTTTGAGCTTTGGTTCAATTAAAATTAAACAAGTCACACAAGTCTATTCCAAAGTCAAATCATTTTTATTTATGTGTAATATTAGTCGAATTTGTGAAAATACAAAATACATTTCTGGACAAACTGAACATGTAGTTGGAACATGGAGAAACTCTGTGGTCTCTGGTTTCCTGTCCAACAAACGCACAAGCAGACAAACTGAAGGAACTGAGTCGCGCAAACACATATGTGCTTCTGCTGATTGTAGACTGGCTTCACTTTAGTCCAAACATACACACGCACGCACACCACTCACTGCAATCCTCAAAGCGAAAATATAGCCTTTTTTCATATTGTCCTATTTTTCCATCTGTCTTTTTCTCTCAGGCAGCAACAGTAGTACTGTTGCTGTCTTAACATGGTGTGTGTGTGTGTTTGGAGAACAGACACCCTCACACAACAGAACACAGGCTGTTGAAGCATGCAGCAGCACTCAAACAAAAACAGACTATGTGGATTTGGGGGTGGGGGGGGGGGCAGCAAACTAGTAAACACACACACTCACCTCTAATCAGGCTGTGTAGCTGACGATGTTTCGTCCTCACAGCCAAATTAGGACTGGAGCTGGACATTTAGAAAACAGAGATTTGTATTAGTATTTTTTAGTATTCTATTTTATTGTACTTATCTGTATATATATTTTAATAGCTAAATCATAATTATTTATGTACATGTTTTTATTTCACACTTGCTTTGGCAATGTAAACATCTGTTTCCTGTACCATTAAAGTCCCATTGAATTGAACTGAATTTAATGAGTGTGTGTATCAAGGCCGCCTGGCCTGGGATGATCACATTTGACATTCAAAGCAACAGCTGTGTGTTTAAAGCTCAGCAAGAGACACATGCAGCTTTTAAACATCTCTATGCAGTTTCATCACATGGACACAAGCCAAAGACCAATTACATGCATAACTCGAAAACTCTTTTTTACAGAAATTACATGTAGTTATTAGTATTACTGGCCTTCGTCTAAGTGACTAAGAGGAAGTGGCTCTTTCCTGAGAGACACACACTGCCTAGAGGCAACCCGTGTATGAATTCTAAGAAACATTAACATCAGCAGCGAAAGACCCCAATCTTCAACCTTCTCTAAAAATGCGGCTGTTATGGTGCTTTCAGACCAAAAGCAAAGCGAGCGAGCGAGTTTACATACAAAGTCAATGCAAAGACACGTAGGCCGGCGGAGAGCTGCTAAACTTGGGGGAGAGGAGGCAGGGAGCAGCGCTCCAGCTTTTGGACAAATAAACACCTATGGTCTGACTGGATTATGCTCTGACAACTACGCCGTTTGCTCGCGGGAGGAGCTCGGAGTAAACTGTTTTTATTAAATTAGCTTTTTCCTTTAGTTTTTGGGATTTCAAAGTTGATTTATCTTCACTCGAGCTTCTCAGCAGCTAGATTCCGTGCACATCCGGTTCCAGTGTTAGCGTCGGTTGGCACCCAGAACTCTGTTGGACTACAACTTCATATTTATATAAAAACTGCACAAAACTAGACATTGCTGGGAGAAAAGAAAACGAGGAGGTTGAACTACCTGGTGAGTTCAGAAAACATGTGTATGTAACTTTATTCCAGCTATCGTTGTACTTTACTGTGACCAAGTTAGCATAGCCCTGATCGATCCGAACTCCATTCAGAAAACAAACATTTTAGAAGTTGTTGTCCTGCTGAAGGACCTGGGAAAGCATGAATTCATTCAGTTTGATCCGTTTATTGCTCTTTAAATCACAGCAAAATGTTTACTTTGGGTTCATACAGCTGTAGTAATGGTAAGTTGTGTTTATTCGTGTTAGTCAACATTGCCAAGCAAACAAAAAGTATTTTTGTAGTTTGGCAGTGTCTTTTTCACTCATAACGTTGGCTATATCATTACCTTTAGGGCATGTTTATCAAGTCAATTTACATACAGTGGGTACGGAAAGTATTCAGACCCCTTTAAATTTTTCACTCTTTGTTTCATTGCAGCCATTTTCCAAAAATCAAAAAAGTTCATTTTATTTCTCAGTAATGTACACTCAGCACCCCATCTTGACAGAAAAAAACAGAAATGTAGAAATTTTTGCAAATTTATTAAAAAAAGAAAAACTGAAATATCACATGGTCATAAGTATTCAGACCCTTTGCCGTGACACTCATATTTAACTCAGGTGCTGTCTATTTCTTCTGATCATCCTTGAGATGGTTCTACACCTTCATTTGAGTCCAGCTGTGTTTGATTATACTGATTGGACTTGATTAGGAAAGCCACACACCTGTCTATATAAGACCTTACAGCTCACAGTGCATGTCAGAGCAAATGAGAATCATGAGGTCAAAGGAACTGCCTGAAGAGCTCA
>NC_060165.1:13182453-13201487 GCF_021292245.1 Micropterus dolomieu | reverse complement strand
TCCAGACCTGAATCCAATTGAAAATCTTTGGAGGGAGCTTAAAATTCGAGTTGCCAGGCGACAACCTCGGAACCTGAATGATTTGGAGGCTGTCTGCAGGGAGGAGTGGGCCAACATCCCTGCCGAAATGTGCACAAACCTTGTCACCAACTATAAAAACCGTTTGACATCTGTGCTGGCCAATAATGGCTTTTCTACAAAATATTAACATGCTGTTTGTCCAGGGGGTCAAATACTTGTTTTTCCTCATCAGATGGTTATCAATTTTAATAAATTCATATGATGTGATTTTCTGGAATTTTCTTTGGGATTCTGTCTTTCACTGTTAGAATGTACATATGATTAAAATTGTAGATTGTTGCATTCTTTGTAAGTGGGCTAACCTGCAAAATCAGCAAGGGGTCAAATACTTATTTCCCCCACTGTATAAATCTGTTTTCTTGTTGTTTTTCTGAACAGGTATCAGCAGAAACATTTTTCTTTTATCAGGGAGCAGCATAAACAGTCTATGTTCATTCAATTCAATAAAATTGAATTGAATTGAATGTTCAGTAGCAAGTGTCCCTGTTAGAGTGAGTGGCTGTTTACTAAATAGGACATCAACTGGATGGAATTCGCATGGCAGAGTATCCCCTCAAAACTAGATGTAGGCCTATCAGGTAAAGTTATGTAGCCTATAATTTTAACTTAAGTTAAACAGGCTACAGCTGTGTAGCACAAGCCGTTGCCATGGTTACCCACCATAGAGCACCTGTCATGTACACGCAGAGAGCTTGTATCCCTGTCTGTTCACCTGAGGAGCACAGAGCAACCCCGCGGGACCAAGTGACTACATTGCGATTTTAAGAACATTCCTAAGATCGACATCTTCGAAAGTACTAATCAGCATATGCAGTGTGTAGCTATCAACTTCGCTATGGCATTTGTTTGCTTGTCTTGCCTTTGTTTATCTACTTCTCCCACATGCTGCATCCAACGTAGTCTGCCGAAGTCTCCCTCCACTGCTTGTTTGGGTGGATGATTTGCAGGCTGATCTCACCCCTTCTGTGACCCATGGTTTGACTGTATGTGTATTCAGAGCCAGTGAGCAACAGACAACTTTCAAAATAATAATAATAATAATAATAATAATAATAAAAAACACTAGTTTCGATCTTGCAAAACTTTTTTGTTAGATGTCAAGTTTTCACACTGACTTTCAACCTTTTTTTCAGTTTTGAAACATGCCATGATATCCATCCCATAATTCCACCACCTAATTGGTGTAGTTGTAAGATCTGCCAGCCAGTGGTATCCTACTATGGGTAGCCTGCAAACGTACTTTGTTGTCTGAAATAAATGATGGTCCACTTGAAGTCATAAAGAACTTTCAAATTACTTCTAGGCTGGATTATTGCAATTCCTTATTACCAGGCTGAATAAGTCACTTAAGTTAGTACTCTCCAGCTGATCCAGAATTCTGCAGCCCATAAGATCCATGAAAGCCCCCCAGGAAAAATCATATTTCTCCTGTTTTAGCTTATCTGCACTGGCTCCCTGTAAATTCCTGAATAGAATTTTAAATCTTAATGATCATAAGATGCCACCTCACCAAAGCCACAAGCTATAAGTTTTGGTCATGCCCATCCTTTGCCACACCTGCCCTTGGCTACTAGCTCAGAGACTCATTCTCTTGCTATGGCGACCAATGAATCCCCCTCATTTAAATGTTGGGTTAAGGAAATGTTTTTGATGATGCCAAGCTTCAACATAGGATAAAAAGATCCTTAGAGAAGTGTGTTAGGACTTGTTCACCTTTCGTCGAGTTTATTAATAGCTTATCCTCTATCTAATAACACTGTACTGTACTGAATATAGAGTGAATGTTCAGCTATGAAGTAGCCAGTTAGAATTAATGTTACACAATGATCTCCATTTGTACACCTGAATATGTACTTTTTAAAATCTATTTTGTCTATTTTTATATCTTTAACTTTATCTTTATTTATGTATTGCTGTTTTTTCTATCGCTCTTTAAAAGATTGAAAAGTATAAATATATGTAATGTATGTATGATTTTGGTTGAATCTAGTACATTTGTTTTCTCAAATGGCCCCACAAATTGGGCCTTAATCACTGTAACTTTGAGAAATCATGCTCCATCTTTTAATGCTGCATGTGTCCTACTAATAAGAACAGTCAGACCTGTAGTAGTCCAGCATGACACGGTTGGGGGACTCATTGTTGCATAGACAGACGTGGTGGTACAGATGGGCAAGCTCCTCGCTCAGCATCACCAACTCTTCTTGAGCTGCGTTCAATGCCCCCTGGCTCTCATTGGCTGCTGATAGAGCTGCCTGCAACTCCAACTCCATGCTAGAAATCTGAGAGGAGAGGAAATATTTTATCAATGTAACTATATCTCATTCTATTCTAACATACAGTCAGTATGACATGGTTACCTTATCCTGTCCCTCTCGCCAGCTCTTCTCCAATGAGGCGACCTGCCTCTCCAGCTTCTGGAGCTGACCGTTTCGCCTTGGCTTTTCCTCCATTTCTCCCTCTACACACTGAGCCAGTCTGTCATGGAGGGCTTTCACCTCTGCCTTAAGCTCCACCACCTCTGTCACAGCCACACGGTACTTGCACTGCAAGATCTCCAGACCTGGCGTCTGGTGTGAAAATAATTGTCCTTTGTTTAGTGTCTCACTCTTGTCCTCCACAGTTCTTACATCCTCTTCAACCTCCTCTTCATCCTTGTCCAGCTCCATCAGGGCCTCAGGATTAAGATGAGAGGTGGCACTGGCATGTGCTTCCTGGTTTAGGTGGACCATGCCACTGGCCTGTGGATGGAGGCGGCGGAGGGCAATGACTTTCTGGCTAAGGCGGAGGACCTTCTCATGCTGCTTGGTCAGTGCCCCCTGGGTGTGTTGGAGCTGAGTCTGGGACTGCTGCAGGCTGGTCATCAGTGCTCCTTTCTCACGTTCAACCTGAAGGGGGCAGGAGCAAAGTTAGGTAGAAAGACAGCATACAGAATCTCACAAAAGTGAGTCCACCCCTCACATTTTTGTAAATATTTGATGATATCTTTTCATGTGACAATATTGAAGAAATTACACTTTGCTACAATGTAAAGTAGTGAGTGTACAGCTTGTATAACAGTATAAATTTGCTGTCCCCTCAAAGAACACATCACACAGCCATTAATGTCTAAACTGCTGGCAACAAAAATGAGTACACCCCTAAGCAGCAGCAGCAGCTGGTCCGGGCTAATGTAGCGTTAGCGGGCTGCCCTGCCTGCATCACTATAGGCTAGTAAACAAATCACTCCAAATTCGCTATGTACAGTTACATCCTTTCCTGCAGACTAAATAAACACTTTGACATAATACCGGTGGTACACAGGATAATAATATGGGTGGCGTTAGTTGGTGGTGAAGAAGTGGAAAGCAATACAACTTTGCAGCGGATAACATTTGCAACTGCTCGGCATTAGCCAGCAAGTTAACTTTATTCTCTCCGTGACTCCAGCCTTTCTGATGTTCACTGTGTTTTCACTTGATATCATCGGAATCTCGTTTAGTCTGATGGGCTTCAGCACATAAAACTTTATTGTTGTTTTGTATGCTTACGTGGAGTTTATTTTGGGAGTCTGTGTTGTGCTGGGGGCTGGTTGTTTTGTGGTATTAATGGACTGCATGTCGTTAGCTGTGGGGCTGTTGCTGTGGCCGGAGAGAGGCTCAGGAGCACGCACAGGGCTACATCCTGACCCGGTGTTCTCATATTATTAGCTGAAAAGCGGTGATGCAAGCAACAGAGAAAACAGGCATGTGCTTCATTTCTAAGTGAGGTTACAGCCCATTTGATTTTTTTTAAAGTACATATAGCTAATTTAAAAGCTTGTATGGAGCTCGTCTTCCCTTAGTGAAAGATATTCATAAGCAGGGGTAAAGTAAACTCTGTCAGAACCTTTACTGTCATACTTAACTCTCTGTCCCATTTTTCTTCTGTGTTTTTTTTATAATGTTGCGTATTACTTTGTTTTTCTTAAATGAAAATGCAGGCTGCATGTCCTACATCTTGAAATATTTCCTAAACTAGACAGGAGCAGAAGCAGCCATTAAACCTACCCATTTACCAGAGTGTGGTTGACATTGTAGGGTGTCAGCTGAGCATGGGTGGGACATAAGATAATTGACGATGCACAAGAACAAGAGGAGGAGATTTTTAACACTATTTAAAGAAATAGGAAATACTGAAATATATAAGCGGGGTGTCTGGGGGTCCTCCCCGCCGCCCACCCTGAGCCATGGTTCTGCTCGAGGTTTCTGCCTCTTAAAAGGAAGTTTTTCCTTGCCTCTGTCGCCTAGTGCTGCTCTTGGTGGGAACTGTTGGGCTTCTGTAAATAGCATCACAGAGTACGGTCTAGACCTGCTCTTTTATGAAAAGCGCTGTGAGATAACTGTTGTTGTGATTTGGCGCTATATAAATAAAAGAACTTATGCACTGTTTGTGGGCAGCCTTTTAAAAAAATACAACCTGATGACTTTAGAAGATAATGGTGTATGATAAGAACATTCCAAGGGGCCTATGGCCTGAGGAAAGCCTGTTTGAGTATTCCGTTGGTGTCTGCCTACAATGTCTAAAAATATATCTGTCCCTGGAATGAACTCCCGTTAATGATGTGGTTAATGAAGCTCAGGTAACAATAAAGATAACATAATATTTTTAAGGAAAACATAGGAACCATGGAAACCAGAAAATAATGGAGTAAAATATTAGAACGATGCTCAAATTTTCCATTGGGTGGTGCCTGAGGGAACTAACAGGAATAAATTACCAGTAGAACCATCAGAATGCTACGATCAGAGATGGGGACTTGAGTTTGAGACTCGGACTCGAGTCGCACTTAAGTTTCACACAGTGACTTCAGACTTGACTCAGACTCAAGGTGCAGGACTTGTGAACAATGTTTATTTTTAGGAAGTGTCTCATGAGCTTGATGTTATTCCCTCCACGTGTTACCTATAACCTACCTACGTAACATATACAACGGATCTGTTGTGCACGGCTACATGTGAGAGAGGACAACAAACATCGGGGGCTACTGCACCATTCATCATAAACTTTGGCTTTAAAACTTCATACAAGGCCCAAACAAAAGAAGCGCTGAACGCAAAATTGGTTAGTAACTTGAGATAAGTGAACATGTTAAGCTCAGCATTGGCCATCTAACGTTAGCTTGCTTCTTGCCCGAAACAAGGGGGCATTTCCCCTTTGGCCCGGTTCGTTTGGTAATATGTGAACACAACAATCGCACTCTGAACCGGAACAAAACAACCAAGTCGAGATCGCCTAGAAGAGGTGGTCTCGGCTCGATTCCATATGAACCCTGGAGCGGTTCGTTTGCAGTGAGAACACAGCCGGCCCATGAACCGGAACAAATTATGTGTTGCCTATGGCAACCGATGCCAACAGATCGCTTTTCAACAGCTTCGGCAGCGTATTTTGCTAATTTGTTGCGATATGTTGTTGTGGTTGTATTATGTAGGCCTAGGCTTACTGCTGTCGGCACTGCTCGACGGAGGATTCACAACCTCTCTCTTTCATTTTATCACTGACCCTCTTGTTAGACTGCAGTGTTCTTGTGTGTGGTGTGCAACATCCGGGAGATGTGTTCCGACCAAACATCTGTTTCACCACTTTGCAGCGCCATGTCCATCCACAATTCATTTTGTTACTGTTGTCATGGTGATGTCCCCCAATGGAATGCGCGATCTGCACACATGAGGTAGTGACGTAATGGCGTAAGGAAAGCCCTGGAAGGGTGTGCGATTTGGGCCGCTTTACAACAGTGCGGTGTGAACACAAGTGACGTATTAAACTGATTCAACAAATAAAACAAAAAAAATCGATCCAGGTGTGAAAGCACCCTTACAGTAGTTAATAAGCTGTCATTAATTGCATTGCACATTACATGGTTGTGCTGTGTAAGTGAAAAACAGGTTACAGTTACAGAATCCCTTATAGACATGCACTGTTTTAAGCAGCCTGGATTAAACGCAGCAGGTGAAATTATAACCATGAGTGACTTGAAACTTGACTTGGACTCTACCTCAAAGACTTCTGAGCACCTCTGTACTATTTAATTCATCGTAGCCAGAGAGGCCTGCTCTGACTTAGTTAGGTTTTGTCTTGTTTTGACAACAAATTCTGTTGCATCGATCTCTGACTGACTCCAGTGACTCCTTTAGGACTCCAAGTGCTGTCTTCCACCAATATTTGTTAATGCTGAGGACAGGTTTAGGCTTTAAGCTGGCCTAAGTCTAGACGAAATTGCAGTCATTTAGGAAATATGCTTATTTACCTTGAGATCAACTTGAGACATTCAATATCAATCTCATGTGCATTAACAAAACAATGTCCCAGAACAGTGACCTCTCATTTGACAAACAAGTCACAATCCAGCCCAAGCTCTTCAGGTTCTAAGTAAAGCAAATCAGCAATCAGTACATCATCAGTATGTTGTTTATTCCATTTCATATTGTGCTCATGCTCCCATTTTGAATTAAGTCCCTAATGCTGGTTTTCTTCAAGTAAATAACGTGTACAATGTTAATCAGAGAGCAGACTCACCGTTACCAGCAGCTGCTTGAGCTTCTTAATCTCTGTCAGATTCAGCTCACTGAAGAGGTCTGATGTCATCTGTCCCTCAGCTTTCCGACCTGGCTCTCTGCACTCTCCATTAGCCCTGAGCACTGACCCTGCAGCTGTCCCTGCTCCAGTGCCCCCCTGGAGGTGGCCGTTACACCTGACAGACCAGAGTAGAGTACAACATCTTTAAAATTCAGGAGATCCACTTTGCTTCCCACATGGCAAGTATAGAAAATTAGAGAACGTTTATAACGAGAACAATAAAAAACAAGTACAAGGCCAACACTAATTATTACTAACTAAAATCAAAGATATCTTCTTTCCACATTGGTTTCATGTGTGCAATATCCACCTTGATGACTCTTCTACGTTTGGGGAGAGCAGAGTGGTTGGGGTGGCGTTTCCACTAGGTGGGGCTGAGGTGAATGTCAGGTGGGCACTACCAGTGTAGGCGACATCACACATGCTGAGGTGGTGGACCAGCTCCCTGCGCAGGTGGTTCTTCTGCTCACGCTCGCTCTTCAGAGACTCCAGTGCCTCCTCGAGCTGGGAGTCTGAGATGTCCTTCAAACGCAGTGCATCCTGTAACTGGCTGTTTAGGAGCTCTGACTCCTCCTCAAGAACCTTGATCTCATGCTTCAGGCCTTCATATTCCACCTAAATCAGGAGATGGGCAACAAATAGATTAAAATCAAAAGATTGGCAAGCCAATGTATTGTATCACTGATGTAATAGAAGTTCCTACTCCATATGTAAAGTCACTATGTGGTTAGTATCAAAGGCTCCCTGTAGAGCTTTCTTGTTAACAAATTAAGTTTGTGTTGTTTGTTTACATTTTAAACTGGGCATAGTTTTCATCAAGGGCATCACTTTGTGTTGTGAGGATAGGGGTGTAATGATACACTTACTTACACTTACGCTCACAAGACTTGATGATGTACAATGATGTTTTTGCAGTCAAATCATTTCAAAGTGATTTTCACATTTATTGCCTTACTCAGTTTAATTCTTTATTAAACAATAAGCTGTGCTCTCTGCTGTCACTGTTCCAAAATCAAAACAAAAACAAACAAACAAAGAAAAAATATGTGCTCCACATACCAACAAAACAAGGGCCCTGTTTCAGAAAGCGGGTTTAGTGAAAACTCTGAGTAAGTTGAGCCCGAGATGAGGGAAACTCTGGGTTTTCGGTTTCAGAGAGCAAAATCAGATAAACTCTAGGTCTGTAACCCTGGCAACTTACGCTGCGAACCTAACCTGCTCAGGAGGAGGTTTACTTCAACTAACGCTGAGTTTCTCTCTGACTCCTCCCCTCCTGCGGAGCCTGAAGCGGCTGTCTGACATTTCCTCATTCAGACTGTCCATATTGAAGCACATATTGGAACACAGTTACGTCTTTAGAAACATCGAAATCACGGTTAAATAGGCTGTTTGTTTTTTTTTTTACCCAAACATGATCTTGAACATGACCGCTTTTATGATTAATCTGTCATCGATGTATGGACAGAGAGTTATCTTTGGACATAGTGGATTTATCCTTAGCACAGAACAAAATCTATAAACTAACACAGTGACTCTGTGGACATTAAGGCAAAAAACTTACTGTGCGCTACAGCGCTGCAGTAATCACTGTATAAAACTGATCAATGAACACTAACCTTTCATATTGTAGTCGCACAGATTGAACATTCCTATCGTAGTTATCAGTTGGATATGATGTGAATATTTCTGAGTGAGGATGACTGTGGTGCAGCTGAAACAAATACGTGTAGTTTAAAAGTCTGAATGTGTTTTGACAACATTTCATAAAATACGAAATGAGCAAGATTTAATTAATGGAACATAGACATCTAAAACTTCACAGTCAGTTTGAACCTAAACACATTTTACATTGCAATAAAATCATTAATAGACCTACTAAGTCGGACTGTCACTTTACAATCACAGGTCCATGAGGAATATAAACTGTGTCTAATCTGTTCGATTAATATTTTCATCTTCAGTTATTGCCACCGTCATTTAGTCCCGTCAGGTTCCAGCTGAATAAACAGGCCTGTAGCTATTTAAAATGAATAACAGGCTGGAGGAGAATTCCAGCTCTATATCATTCATTAAGGAAATTCCAGTCTGGTAAATAATGAATGAGCAACGCTGAATAAAATATAATGTTGTTAAAGTATCGATCCTCCACTCCTACGTTTTAGAGCAAATCATGGTCCGCGTTGGCAGCATTCATATTTCTAGCTCCACCCGATTAAAATGGAGGCTCTGCCTTTATTTACCCGTTGCCATGGTGAATCGTAGTATCGGAGCTCCCTTGATGATGGCTTTTTTTCATCCCCACGCACGCGCTTCCATCAGGCTCAACATACTCTGAGTTGACTGAACTTATTCTGATCGGCCTTTCTGGAACGGAAAACTCGGAGTTTAGCTCAGATTTCGTCAACCCAGAGTTCTTTCTGAAACAAGGCCCAGGTATCAGGAGTGTGTATATGTTTATGTGTGTCTGTGTGTGTACGCATCTGTGTTTGTATGGGTATGTTTAATCTAGACTAGGTCATATTTGCAGGACAAACTAAGTGTACTCAAATCTCAATAGCTCATCTCAAACCACAGTAGCAAAGAATAAAGACCTACTCCAAATAGTAACTTTGCAAAAATCATGTACTTTAAATAACATCTGATGACTTGAGTGAGTGAGTGAGTGAGTGAGTGAGTGAGTGAGTGAGAGAGAGACGTACTACTTGATCTAAAAAAGAACTTTGCTACTGAGAAGCTATTTGATTCAGAATACAGCGCTACACCACCAGCTACTGAGAAATAAATAACTAGTAAATATATAACTAGTAAAACTAGTAACAGTGCTACTTGTAGCATCTGATTTTTGTTTGGCCTGATGGGCTTCAGCACATAAAACTTTGTTGTTGTTTTTTATCTTTACATGGAGTTTGTGTTGGAGTCTGTGTTGTGCTGGGAGCCGGTCGCTTTTTGGTGTTAGTGGAATCCATTTTGTTAGCTTCTGTGTGTACAGTTCAGAATCAGTAGGCTTGGGAGTGCGCATACAGAAAAATCCACCCGATTTCTTCACATAGGACGCAGCATAGTGGCATGTCATGTAATGAATGATGCTGTTACATTGTGGATACACTATACTAAAATGAATTTGTATTATTATTCGCTTATCCACTCACTAGTAGTATAGTATAGTATTATTACTATAGTAGTATTAAGTTCTTAGGATACTCGAATCCACACGAAAATTTGCACACACCTCAAGTCTGGTGGGAAATGTTCTGCAGTGATTGGGGTTGGCCATGGCCAGGGGGCTCAATAGCGCCCCTAAACAAACACTATGTTTTTGACAAAGTTTCTTTGATCTTCATGAGATGTGGCGGAATTATTGCTCTTATTATAAAGACCAAATGTTTGCTTTTTTATAGGTTTTCGTAACAGGAACACAGGTATTTTGCACTACCTGCGTCATTGTCAATTTTTTAAACAGATATTTGAGGCCTTTAAGATGCTCAAATAGCCACAAAACTTTGCAGAGTCTCAAACTGGTAATGTTTCAATTTGATGTCATTTTTAAGATTGAGGGTTGCACATCGGCTCTATAGCACCCCCTAAAACCTTTTAAGCTGTCACATGGCTAGAGATAGTCAAACCCTCATGAGACTTGGCACACTCCTCAGAGGGGTTGTTTTGTATTGGCTGATATGGTTTGTTGGCGTGGTTGTGGAAAATTGGCTCAAATTTCAACAAAGCAGTCTCTGCTGTACATTTTACCTAGCTGTACGAAATGTGAGAAACCGATGTATCATCTCTAGACTTAGAAATAAGTCTCTTGGAGCCATATCCTAAAGCCGACAGCATGTCGGCCATTTTGAATTATTTGCAAAATTTTACCCCGTTTACACTCTCCGTACTTTAACTCCTCCTAGAGCTTTAACCCAATCGACTTCAAATGCGGGCAGTGCAATCTTAAGAGCCTCGCGATGTTAAATTGCAAAGCGTTTTTTGATTGCTAAAATGCCATGGCCATGGCACGGCTTTGAATTTTGAAGTAAATAAAAAAACTAATAAACTAGTATTTCATTGTCTTAGGAGACTTGACACGAAAATTTGCACACACCTCCAGTCTGGTGGGAAATCCAATGTTCTGCAATGATTGTGGGCGGGCAAGGCCAGTTCAATAGCACCCCTCAACAATATGTTTTGGAAAAAGTTTCTTTGAACTTCATGAGATTTGGTAGGATTATTGCTCTTCTCTTATTACAAAGACCAGATTTCTGCTTTTTTATGAGATTTTGCTCAACAGGAGGTCAGCCATTTTGCACTTCCTTTATCATCTTCAATATTTTTTACAGGTGTTTGAGGCCTTTAGGATGCCCAAAGAACAATAAAATTTGCAGCCAGACTCGAACTGGTAATGTTTCGATTTGATATCATTTTTGGAATTGGGGGTCGCACGTGGGCTCTATAGTGCCCCCTAAAGGCTTTTTAGCTTTCACATGGCTGGGGATGCTTAAAACTTCACAAAACTTGGCACGCATGTCAGAAGGGGTGTTCTTTGTTGTCTAATATCGTTGCACAGCATGGTTGTCATAAAATTACCCAGTAGCGCCTCCTACAAAATTTCAATGAAGCAGCCCTACAGTACGAAATGTGGAGGGCTGATGTATTATCTGAAGACTAAAAAATAACCCTTTTGGAGCCATACACTAAACCCAACAGGAAGTCAAACATTTTTAATTGATTATGAAATTTGTCACTATTTACACACTCTGTACTCCTCCTAGAGCTTTAACCCGATTTACTTCAAATGTGGGCAGTGCAATGTTAAAGGTTCAGTGTATAAGTTACATATACCAACTAATATGAAAGTTGTTATTTCCAAGTTGCCTTTCAAGCTAATAGAACGGTGGAGAGCCAAAGCTCATGACATTTGGGAAGCCTCTAATGACAGAGCTTATTTCTCAGACATGGTCGTATTTCTTGAGAGACACGTAAGAATTCTGTCAGACCCAATTTTTGGAGACACTGAAGGTGCAAGCCTACCACAAAGGGCTGCTGGCATAAACATTTGAAACAAGTTTAAGCTACAGTCAAAGAGCAGAATGAAAGGAAGCAGTTTTGCCACTACAGTGACTGAAGTGGATTATGATGAAAACAAAACCACAGCAAATTGCCCCAAGAAAAAGAGCTTGTCTTGTCATTGCTGTGCACGTGCTCATCCTTTAGAGAAATGCCAACAATTTAAAGGTAAGAAGCACAGAGACAAGATAATTTTTCTAAAGGAGAAAGGCATTTGTTTTGGATGCTTGTGTATGTGACACATAAGTAGGGAGTGTGATAATCGCTTGACTTGTGAAGTTTGTGATTAACAGCATCCCACTGTGCTCCATATCAGGAAAACTAATGTGGAGTTAGAACAAACTCATGAGACACCTGGAGTTATACCATCGACAGTATCATAGACATGTGGACATCCAGGGGCCAGAAAGGACAGCGGTACAGGTCAAGTCCACGAAAGGAAGCATCATCGTACAGACGTATGCATTTTTGGATACCGGTAGTTCAGCTACATTCTGTTCAGAAAAGCTGATTGAAAGGTTAAGCGTTACAGAAAAAAGGTTTTGCTCTTGAAAACAATGGGACACGAAAAGGTTGTTCCAGCATACTCCTTATGTGGACTGGAGGTGTCTGGTTTGGAGGAAATCAACTTTTATCTTCTCCCAGAAGTCCTCACACAGAAGAAGATGCCAGTCACTACAGACAACTTTGCTCCAGCTACAGATGTTAAAAAGTGGCCACTTCTGTCAAAAATTCACATTCCCAGCTTAAGTGGCAATGGTGACATGTTGATAGGAACCAACGCTGCCAAGTTATTGGAACCATGGGAAATTGTCAACAGCTGTGGAGGTGGCCCATACGCTATAAGAACAGTGTTGGGGTGGGTCATCAATGGTCCTTTAAATGGAACTGGCAACACTGTTGAAGTGGCGCTTCCTTCTGTTGTGGTAAATAGGATTTCTGTATCAAACTTGGAGCTTATGCTGGTCAATCAGTATAAACATGACTTCAATGAAAAGAACACAGAGGACAAAGAGATGTCTATTGAAGACTGCAGATTTATGGAAATCATGGAATCTTCTGCAACATTACAGGAGGAGAGGTACTGGCTCAAGTATATTTTAGGAATGATGCACTGGCTGGTCAGCACTTTGACATTTTTGTTGTACATGTGACAATGACAAAGCTTTCTATTCTAAGTTGCCTCTTAAGAAACCAGAGATCTTTCTACCAAATAAAGAATACTTGGATTAAGAAGGAAGTTTGTGAATAATCCAATTTTGCACAAGGAATATTCCAGCTATCTTAACAAGGTTAATGACAAAGGTTATGCTGAGCAAGTACCTCAGGAGCAGCTGCAGTGTGGAAGTGGTAAGGTGTGTTACATCCCACACCACAGCGTCTACCATCCCAGAAAAGGCTCTCTACGAGTGGTGTTTGATTGTGGAGCAACCTATAAAGGAATATCATTAAACAGCCAGTTTTTGCAAGGACCAAACCTCACCAGCTCACTCTTAGGAGTTCTCACTCGATTCAGGCAGGAGCCTGTAGCAGTTATGGGGGACATACGGGCTATGTTTCATCAAGTGAAGGTGGTAGGACAAGACAGAAATCTTCTTCGTTTCTTCTGGTGGCCAGAAGGGGACTTGAGCAAGGAACTTCAGGACTATAGGATGACTTCACATTTGTTTGGAGCAGTTTCACCACCTAGTTGTGATTGCTATGCACTAAGGATAACTGCTACTGACAACAATCTGACTTTTCCGCTAAGACTGTTCAAGCTGTTGACCAAAACTTCTATGTAGACGACTGTTTGATGAGCATGAGCTCGGAAATGGAGGCCATCCAGGTGGTTAAAGAGCTCAATATTCTCTGTGAAAGAGGTGGATTCGTACTGGAAAAATGGATCAGCAATAGCCAGGCAGTTTTGCACACAATTGCAGAAGACAAGTGGGCTAAGGAGTTAAAGGAGCTGAATCTTGATAGAGATAATCTCCCAATGGAAAGAGCTTTAGGTCTACTTTGGTGTGTCGAGTCAGACTCCTTTAAGTTCAAAATCAAAGTGAAACAGCAACCACTAACCAGACGTGGCATGTTGTCTATCACAAGCTGTATGATGAAAGTATGATCCTTTGGGTATTTTGGAACCAGTCACTTTGTCTGCAAAGATGATGCAACAGGAGCTCTGCAGGAGAAAGTGCAGATGGGACGATGTCATACCATCAGATATTTTGATTCAGTGGAAGTGGTGGTTGGAAGATATTAAGTTGCTGATTTCATTCAGATTGGTTAGATGTATAAAGCCATTTTTGCAGATGTTACAATGGGAGAGTTATGGAGCAAAAGATGGCAGAGCTTCCAAAAGAGAGAATAGTCCCAGATTTAACTCCATTTACCAACGTTAGACTATTTTTGACCTGTGGAAATAAAGAAAGGAAGAACAACTTGTAAACGATATGGAGTAATATCTACCTGCATGGCTTGTAGAGCAGTTCATTTGGAGGTGGCCCATTCACTTGAGACTGATGCCGACGGTTTATCAGGAGGGGTCAAGTTTCGCATATTACATCAGACAATGGGACCACCTTTGTTAGAGTGGAGAGAGAGTTAAGAGAGGCTCTGGCTACATTAAATCATGAGCAAATCCAAAGAGCTCTCATCTCAGCTGGGGTTGAATGGAGTTACAATCCACAGGCGGGATCTCATCACGGTGGTGTTTGGGAGCGCATGATACGAATGGTACACCGCATTCTCAGATCAGTTATCCACCAGCTGAACTCGTATGATGATGGACTCCACACTATTATGTGTAAAGTGGAAGCTATTCTCAACGATCGTCCTATTACATAGCTATCTGACGATCCAAACGATCTGGAACCTCTCACACCAAATCATCTCCTGCTACTAAAGGGAAAACCATCTTTGCCGCCTGGACTTTTTGAACCCTAAGACATGTATTTGAAACATCGATGGAAACAGGTTCAATATCTTGCGGAGAAGATGGATCCAACAGTATCTGCCATTGTTGCAAGAAAGACAGAAGTGGAGCCAAAGGAAGAGGAGTCTAGTTCCTGAAGATGTGGTAGTCATCATGGATTCAACAGCTCCACATGGATCTTGGCCGCTTGACAAAGTGCTGGAAGTTTATCCTGACAAAAGGGGCCTAGTACGCTCTGTCAAGCTAAAAACAAAAACTAATATTATTGAGAGACCTATATATATATATATATAACTAAACTGTGCTTAATCAAAGATGTGTAGTCGGATTTATGGTGCATATGTATGGGTATTGATGTTTTTGTCTTGTTTTTTTTGCACATGGCTCTTCTATTGTTCATTTGTTTGAATTGTAATGTCTATCTGCCATTTACAAGTAGGGGCTGGTGTGTAAGAGCCAATTAGCGCTCTTGGTATAAATAGGAACCAATCTTTCATGCCTCAGATGCTACCCGGAAGCACAGACAGTTTTTGACCACACACACATGGACTATACCTTTGGGACATGCGAACACACTATACCAGGCCAGTACAAAGTCACAGATGTGCAATGAAGTTTGTCTGGAGAACAATGGAGATGGATGGAAATAAAATGAAACCAATGGTTTTAACTGCAAATATGACTTGGACTTTCATTAATTAAATAAGGTAAAAAGTGCGTCAATTACTCAACCCCGCGAATGCACCTCAGGGGCTTAAAGCTTGGGCTTAGCCTATACACAGATGTTTCAATGCCAAAGTTTCCTTTTTTAGCTCCGGTTGTGTTTTTAATGCTAATTTTTATTTTTAATGACAAAATGTAATGTCATGACAGTGTTCTAGCCCACAGGCCACCATCATGAAACAAAAAAATATATATTTATAAATAAATTTAAACCTTTTGGGTTCTATCTATGTGTGTCAGAAATGGACTATATAAAATATATATATATATATATATATATCTCAACTAACATATGTAGAACAATGTGTTTGGGAACAAAGCAAATAAAGTGGACCAATGTAAAATTCTGATTAATTCTCTGTTGAAGGTCCATATATCCATGTGTGGATGTGAATCATCTGTACCTGATTTTGTTTGAGTGTTGACACAAGTTTCTGCAGAGAGATGTTTTCTTCCTCCAGCTCGGTGTAATCCTGGAGCAGCCGTGACTCTCGAAACTTGTACTCCCTGATCTCCTCCCGCATCCGGCTGCGCTGCAGCTCCAACATCTCATTACTCTGCTGAGACAGTTTGGTGAAACACAGTTGGAGTTGCATGCTGTTTATGACACAGATAACTCAAGAAAATGACTGGAATCTTTATGAAAGTGACTGGTTTTATATAGCATAATTGTTGAAAGTAAGTGAAGATGGAAATACTCTTTACAATGCACTTTCATAAGAAACCTTCCAGTTCCTGTCTTTTTCCCATGAAAACCCTTTTGTTATGGCAAGTTATATATTCTTGTTATTAACCATATTTCACAAAATGTTTGTTCTCTTAAAAAGTCAAACCTATTGTATATAAAGATACTGTGTTTAAAAGAGCACTCAGCTGTATGACACTGCTCAAAAAAATAAAGGGAACACTAAAATAACATATCCTAGATCTGAATGAATGAAATAATCTCATTAAATACTCCTTTCTTTACATAGTTGAATGTGCTGACAACAAAATCACACAAAAATTATTTAATTTATTTCAAATTTATCAACCCATGGAGGTCTGGATTCGGGGGCGGCTGTGGCTCAGGAGGTAGAGCGGGTTGGCGGTTCAATCCCTGGCTCCCCCTGGTTGCGTGTCGAAGTGTCCTTGGGCAAGATACTGAACCCCGAATTGCCCCTGGCGGCTATTCCGCCAGTGTATGAGTGAGTGTGAATGTTAGTTTCCGTTTGAGCACTTAGGCTCAGTGTATGAATGTGTGTGACTGGTGAATGCAGATGTAGTGTAAAAGCGCTTTGAGTGGTCAAAAAGACTAGAAAGGCGCTATACAAGTACGGAGCATTTACATTTACATTTGGAGTCACACTCAAAATCAAAGTGGAAAACCACACTACAGGCCGATCCAACTTTGATGTAATGTCCTTAAAACAAGTCAAAATGAGGCTCAGTAGTGTGTGTGGCCTCCACGTGGCTGTATGACCTCCCTACAATGCCTTGGCATGCTCCTGATGAGGTGGCGGATGGTCTCCTGAGGGATCTCCTCCCAGACCTGGACTAAAGCATCCTGGATGGAGCGAGACATGATGTCCCAGATGTGCTCAGTTGGATTCAGGTCTGGGGAACGGGCGGGTCAGTCCATAGCATCAATGCCATCCTCTTGCAGGAATTGCTGACACACTCCAACCACATGAGGTCTAGCATTGTCTTGCATTAGGAGGAACCCAGGGCCAACCGCACCAGCATATGGTCTCACAAGGGGTCTGAGGATCTCATCTCGGTACCTAATGGCAGTCAGGCTACCTCTGGTGAGCACATGGAGGGCTGTGCGGCCCCCCGAAGAAATGCCACCCCACACCATTACTGACCCACCGCCGAACCGGTCATGCTGGAGGATGATGCAGGCAGCAGAACATTCTCCACGGCGTCTTCAGACTCTGTCACGTCTGTCACATGTGCTCTAGTGAACCTGCTTTCATCTGTGAAAGCACAGGGCGCCAGTGGCGAATTTGCCAATCTTGCAAATGCCAAACATCCTCCACGGTGTTTGGCTGTAAGCACAACCCCCAACTGTGGACGTCGGGCCCTCATACCACCCTCATGGAGTCTGTTTCTGACCGTTTGAGCAGACACATGCACATTTGTGGCCTGCTGGAGGTCATTTTGCAGGGCTCTGGCAGTGCTCCTCCTGCTCCTCCTTGCACAAAGGCGGAGGTAGCGGTTCAGCTGCTGGGTTGTTGCCCTCCTACGGCCTCCTCCACGTCTCCTGATGTACTGGCCTGTCTCCTGGTAGCGCCTCCATGCTATTTGTCAATCAGTGTTGCTTCCTAAGTGGACAGTTTGATTTCACAGGAGTGTGATTGACTTGGAGTTACAATGTGTTGTTTAAGTGTTCCCTTTATTTTTTTGAGCAGTGTATTATCCCCAACCCTATCCACTGTACTGTACCTCCCTCAGCTCCTGCAGCAGTGCGCCCAGGTGTTCATTGTCAGCCTGAGCGTTAGAGGCAGTTGACCGGCTATGCTTCAGCTCCGACTGAAGCTCCAGGAGGCGGCCCATGTAGTAGGCCTCCTTAGTGGCAGACTCCTGCAGCAGTGTCTCCTCATTGGTCTCCCCATCTTCTGCCACCTTACGCTGTGTGGAGTAGGCCTGGCCAAATGCCTGGAACAGGGTAGGAGAGGAAGGAAGAGTCAACTAGACATGATTACTTTTTCAAATTTCACTGTGTGAACCTGAAGAAGCCATAGGCAAAATGCCTTGTTCATAATAAATAGTACAATGATTATAGTATAGTAATTTATAGTATAGTAAAGTCATTTCAGTGTGGCTGGTTTTTGCTTAATATTTCTGTTGGAATAAACTGTGCTCTATCAATGATTTAAAATTTTGACAAAGAAACATGACAAAGTGTCCACATTTTAAACGATAACACTTGCATGTAAGTAAAAGTATCTTGAGTAAAACACTCCTGTGGTTCGAATCCTACCTCTCTGGGCGTTCCTACAATGTTTTGTGGCAAGGACAATTATCCTCCTCCCACTGCCTCTCCACAGGGGTGCCCAAACGGTCAGTGCTAGGGCCCCTTCTCTTCTCAATTTACACCACCTCACTGGGGCCGATCATTCGCTCGCACGGCTTCTCTTACCACTGCTACGCAGATGATACGCAACTCTACCAATCCTTCCTGCCAGGTGATCCTACCATCTCGGCGCGGATCACGGACTGTCTCTCAGACATATCTGCATGGATGAAGGCTTGCCACCTTCAACTAAACCTCTCTAAGACTAAACTCTTGGTCATTCCAGCCAAGCAATCTGTCCACCATAACATCAAACTACAAACTGACTCCGCAACCATCACTCCAGCCAAGGTGGTGAGAAACTTGGGTGTCATGATTGATAACCAGCTGTCCTTTTCAGACCATGTTGCTGCTGTCTCTCGGTCATGCCGCTTTGCTCTATACATCAGAAAATTCAGGCCCTACCTCACTCAGTACGCCACCCAGCTTCTGGTACAGGCCATGGTTATCTCTCGCCTCGACTATTGCAATGCCCTCCTAGCAGGTCTTCCAGCTTGTGTGGTGAAACCCTTACAAATGGTTCAGAACGCAGCAGCACGTCTGGTTTTTGATCAGCCCAAAAGGACTCATGTCACTCCATTACTCAGTGACCTCCACTGGCTCCCGTGG
>NC_060165.1:13143203-13182433 GCF_021292245.1 Micropterus dolomieu | reverse complement strand
AAAACGACTCATGGCTGTATTAGATCAAAAGGGTGCTTCTACTAAATACTGAGCAAAGGGTCTGAATACTTATGACCATGTGATATTTCAGTTTTTCTTTTTTAATAAATTTGCAAAAATTTCTACATTTCTGTTTTTTTTCTGTCAAGATGGGGTGCTGAGTGTACATTACTGAGAAATAAAATGAACTTTTTTGATTTTTGGAAAATGGCTGCAATGAAACAGAGAGTGAAAAATTTAAAGGGGTCTGAATACTTTCCGTACCCACTGTACCGCAGCAACGCACGCACTCTCCGGTGCTGAGCAGAATGGGCTGTTCACGACTAACGCAGAGACTTCAAACCAATGCCGAATTGTAGTACTACACTAGGCAAATGAGACACACCTCTTTATGTTTGATTTGAGTGCATATTTTATTTCATATTAATATTTATTAGTATTTTATGGGCAAAATTTTTTGCGTACATTTGTGAGATATGCAACTCACTCAAATCAAATATGAAGGGGTGTGTCTCATTTTCCTAGTGTAGTACTACAATTCGGCATTTGTTTGAAGTCCCTGCGTCACATGACTTGGAATCTATTGAAATAAATATTGATTTTCCCATAACACTGTTTTCACAATTTGAATTTACTGATGGTCCCTAAGCTAACCCCCGTTGGTTAAAAGCAAGCCATCAGAGGTGAGCTAACCGCACTTATACAACCGTCACTGGGTGAACTGACTAAAAAGCCGTCACTGGATCCTGGGTGAATGTCTGTCAAATATCCAACTTAAAACTAACTTCACCGCGGTAAGTGCAACAAGGTCGAGGGCTTGCGATTTCAGGTGGTGAGTTTGTGTTAGATTTTGTTCTCACCTTCACACTGAATCCAACACCCCCCCCCCCCCCCCCCCCCCCCCGACTGCAGTGATAGAGATGTTTCTCTCAGATGGAAGTAATAAGATATCAAACAAGTATTGTGTTGGTTTCACAGTGCTTCAAAAGGGTAAAGACGACAAGTCTAGTTGGAGACTGCACCGTGGAGAGCGATGAATGTGAAAATGCGCAGCACTTCCTGTGGAGCAATTCTGTTAAAAATGAAAAGATATGATGCAAAACAAATTAAATCTTAACATATTACAAACAGTTGACATGTTGAAGCAAATTTTTTTTTGGGGGGGGGGGGGGACAACACTGAATTAATAGGGCCAAGATTAGAGTAAAAATTATAGGCCTGTGAATGGTACAGCTGCACAGCTGATCTCTTATTTGGGCTGATTAGACCTCTTCTCATGACTTTGTGGGCATGCAGACTGTGTTTGATTGACATCTTTGTCAAGCTCCTGCTTGCTAATCAGTCAAAATAATTAAACCCACCGGTTTTAGAAAAAAGGCATATCTAAAAGCTTCACTAGTATGTGCTGGTGCCTGCAGTAAGTCTACAAAAACAAACAGAAAAAAAAAATAAAGACATTTTCACTTATCCCAGCACTGAGTCAGCTTGCACAACACAATACACAAACTGAAGCGGCTAAATATGCCATAGTTGATATTATTTACATTGGTGCTTTGTCCATCAAAATGTTTTCTGTGTGGTATTGGCTTCAACAAACCATACTGATGCATTACTATATTTAACAGAAAGCCTGGTCAGATCCAGAGTCAAAATGCATCAGGGGAAGACTTCTCATCCTGCCTGCAACACTTGATTTCACAGACTCAATGTAACACTTTCCACAGTATCATAAACACCACCTGTCATTCTACTGCAATACATCCGAGCTCGTAACTTGGCACTTGACCTTTCTGCTCGCGCTCAATGCTGCTATAGCTGCATTTCTATGAATTATATTGCTGTCTACAGGCCATTCTGCGGCTGTAGCATAAGATGATATAGCAATCTAGTGTGTGATGTAACTACATTGCAGATGATGATGTAACCAGCTCTGCAGGCAGATATAAGCTGCACAACAGCATCGCCTGAGAGCTCCTCAAAGAGACAGAAGGAGAGCCCGAGGGAGAGGAAATAAGAAAAGGAAAGAACAAAAAATGCGAAGAAATACACACATGCATTTGTTCCACTATCCCCTTGGGGACATCTCACTGACATAATGCGTTTCCTAGACTCTAACCTATCAATGCGCTACTAATGTTCACTCACACACCATGCGAGCATGGTAACACTCATCACTTGGCTCGCTTCCTCTACTCATTCTTCAAAGGACATCTACGAGACAGGTGCTTTTAGCCTGTAAGAGCAACGCAGCTCCAATCGGGAGGCGCTCTTACGTAGCGAGCAGCAGTAAGTGTATGGTGTCGGCTGTGTGTGTTAGCTTCTCAAGACCAAGAAAAGTCTGTCTGTTGTTTCCCCAACTGCTGGAAAAGTGAAGTGTGTTTGTCTCCCCTTTAGACTGCGCAGCTGACCAGGAAAGCTTCTACAGTAGGCTGTGTCTTTTGGCTGCTATGTAACATTAGCTCAATTTATAGAAAGTAACTGGTAGCTTGTCCAATGTTGAGAACATCAGGTACAAACTTAGACTAAACTGGTGTAGCCTACAGCTCTGTCCTGTACACTGACTGTACACCTTAATACTTTTTCAGGTTTCAGATGAGTCTGAAAAAGTGGTTGTTAGGAAAAGAAACGACAGAGGTGACTGGAAGAGCTGATTCAGTAAACCTAATTAGTGATGCAAACTAGTGCTTTTAAGCTAATGAGGATACGTTTCTTTTTGGATTTTAATGTGCAAATAAAAGTAACCTCAGAAGGTTTCTTGCCTATTTTTATATTAATGTCTACAGATAAATGTCAAAAGCTTTAAAATAAAGATACAAAAGACAAACATGAACAGTCGTATCTATAATGATTCTGAATTCATTAACAGGCCTTTCCTGCCGTTAAGGCTCAGGAGGAGATGCCCAAAACATGCTGTGCCATAAATGTAAAATCACTGTGGAGAGCATCAGAACCAACCAGTTCCTCCCCAGTAGACTGATCTTTAGGAGTTTATTTATTATCTGCTCTATTTGTTCAGAGATATGGTGAAAATAAGGCACAATATGATGTGAATTACATATTTTTCATTGAAAAACCTAAAAACAAACCCCTGACCATGACTAACACGACCACCACCAAAACATTCCTCTAAAGCTCACAAAAACCTATGGGAAAACACTGAAATGTAAACTATTCTAATGTGCATTAAGGAAAATCAGGCCCTACCTCACTCAATACGCAACCCAGCTTCTGGTACAGGCCATGGTTATCTCTCGCCTCGACTATTGCAATGCCCTCCTAGCTAATCTTCCAGCTTGTGCGGTGAAACCCTTACAAATGGTTCAGAACGCAGCAGCACGTCTGGTTTTTGATCAGCCCAAAAGGACTCATGTCACTCCATTACTCAGTGACCTCCACTGGCTCCCGTGGTCTCTAGAATCAAATTCAAGTCACTAATGCATGCATACAGAGTGACTACTGGGTCTGCACCCATCTACCTAAACTCCATAATACAAACTTACGTTCCTCTTCGGCCGCTACGCTCCTCCAGCGAACGCTGCCTGGTTCTGCCATCCTTTCACACAAAGCAATCCCAGTCCCGGCTATTCTCATCTGTGACACCACGATGGTAAAACGAGCTACGACATGCCATCAGACCAGGGGCGTCCCTCTCTAACTTCAAGAAGCTCTGTAAAACTCATCTCTTCCGAGAACACTTCCTTTTATAACACCTCTAACTCTTAAGCTCTAACATGCACTTCCTGTGCTCTTCTTCTTCTATCCCCTACAATTATCTTGTATTGATTGCACTTTTTGTTAACTCTTACTTCCTTCCCTAGGTATTTACCCCATTGATGTGATATGTACTATGAGCTCTTGCTAGTATTTATTGCTGCTCTTACTAGTATGTATTGACAGTTGTAGATTTGTATTTGATGCTCTGTTGATGCTTGTATGTTGTTCCTCAAATGTAAGCTGCTTTGGATAAAAGCATCTGCCAAATGAGTAAATGTAATCTAATGCATCGCATGCTCGTGGAGACAAAAGCAATACTGCTGAGACAGGGCTTTCTAAATCAGACATACTAGGCGCACAAAATAAAAATTTGCCTCACCTCCGCTGCTACAGTTCCATCCTAGGGGAAACACTGCTAACCTTAAACATCACAACTAGTCTTGTTCCGATTGGCGATTGGATCGGCTATCGACGATTCAGGGGAATATCAGTGATTGGTTTTTAATGTGTTGATATTAAGGTGATTTTAACAAACTCACCATCAGAACTAAGCTGACATAAAAAGTTTCTAGAATCTGCACCACACTGCAGTGTTTTCTATTCACTGATTTATTTGTGGCAACAACACGCCTCAATATCAACGCTGACCGCCACATATACTATTAAATACGAGTGAAATCATAATTCATTTTGGAGCTGCCTGCAGCGCATAGATTCGCTTAGCACCTCCGCTTACTCGCTCCCTCTCTCTCACAAATGGAAACGGAGCCCTGTGTTTATAGAAAAACTAAAGCATTCAAGGAAACACAAAGTTAATTTATCTATTTTCTTAACAACGCTGTCAATGTAGGAGAACCACCTTCAACTAAGTTATAAGGAAGCCTAGCTAATAAGTGTACTATGTTAACGTTAGAACAGTTAGGGCTGTCGAAGTTAACACACTGTACATAGCTGCTGTTCAATGTCAATTGTACCCCCCATGCTGCCAGAGTTCCACAGTAATTCCGTGGGAAACACTGCAATGTGCATTTACAGATGTTTCTGGTGCTTTCACTTAAAACTAATAATACTTTTTCCTTCCATGCTTGGCATTTCACTGGCATGATGCAATGTAACACCGCCCCCTGTCAAGCAGATCACCAATCAGTGTTCTCAAGTAGTCATGATCAGATGATATGAAAATAAAGAAGATCGGCCAACCCTAATCACAACTACATGCCTAACCTTAACCTAATTGTAACCTGAACCCTAAAACCACATCTTACTCCTCAAATAGCAGTCTCTGCCCATGGGGAATAGTTTTTGTCCCCACGATGATACGAGTCCCCACCGGGATATAAAAACATGAAACAGACACACACAGAGGCACTCAATCAGGCCATCAGTCAACCACCATGTGCAATTCACTCTGTGCAAATGCATGTATATGCAAGAAAACACACACACACACACACACACACACACACACACACACAGCACTCACCGACCTCCGGTTCATGAACGCTGTGGAACTGCTGCACGGTGACTTGATTGACAAGTATTACTGGCCTAACTGACTGATCGATCAATCAAGCAACGTCTCAAAGGAGTTCCTATCCACGATGCGTGTGTACGTGAAGGTGTGTATCAGGAGCGTCCCGGGAACCCCAGGTCTGTAAGGCGACCGCGGGTGTAACACAACGCTGTCAACATGCAAGCAACAGTGATTTCATCGCTCGCTTCCCATCTGTCAACAAGTACCAAACACAATGCCTGTTTGCAAACTTTTGCTGAGTGCTCCCACAACCACAGCTTCCTGCTGTTTGCTGCTGAAATACATTAAAGTGCCTTGCTCAAGGGCAACTCAAGGCTTCTTAAAACTAACTTCTTATGACTGATAACTGTAATTTAAATGGAGTGTCATCGTATTATTTTTTGTTATGTGGCACATGTTACAGGTCTCTCTGAATAAAAGCATCACCAAGTTCCCTGTGAGGTAAAACTGTGACTGCAGATGGGATTCTTTGACTAACTAGATAATATATGTATAACCGTTTGCTTCATCGTTACATAGTACTTCTTGAAGTATTAAAGTACATAATTCTACATAAATTACACAGTGCTGCCATCCATACATGTCTGGCTGAATACCCGATTGCCTGCAGGGGAAACAAACGTGAACATATTGGCTACACTTCACACACAGTCACGTCTGTTCAGCCTCTTCAATTTGATTTTATGTATTTTGTTTTAGGTTGACAGAATGTATAAAGATGTTAAACATGTTAAGCTGTAAAGGTTTGGCAGTTTGTTAATGTTGCAGATTCATACAGGACTCTGCCAGAGTGGTACGGAAGGGTTAATTTAGGGGTCAAATTATGATTGCGGTGGAAAGTTTGGGTGGGTGACGACAGCATTAGTCAGACACTGGAACAGACAGTCTGCCTGGATGGCAAATCGTGTTGGATAATCAGACGGCCTTTCAAACTGTGAGCCTGACTGCCTGCTGAAGCTTGCGACAGTGTCTACTCCAAGGCAGGGCTTGCAACTAATCCAGAAAATTACATTTAGGAAGCTGGAATTAAAGATTTTTTTCTTAAATGACTCAAACCCATTATAAAAATAGGTAGTTTCATTTAACAATTGATAATAATCGATTAATCTTTGCAGCTATGCGCCTACTCCAGGGACACAAGATAGGTAGAGAAAAACAACACTGGCTACAGAAAAGAGTACAACAGAATGAGAGATAAATGCATATTCAGAAAGAGTAGGGAAGAGCAGAGTAATGATTAAGCTAGAATTTCACTGCTTCCTGCCTCTGAAATGCCAAGATTGGTTGGTTTTCTTGGTCTTATACAATTCTAAACATTGGGTTTTGGATTGTGGTTGCACAAAACAAGCAAATTAAAGACGTCACCTTTTTCAGTATTTCATGACATTTTTATACACACACACACACACACACACACACACACACACACGTACACACACACAGCCATCGTGATTAGAACATTTGCAGCTAAATGAATAAATGTAAACACAAAAGATCAGAGAGGCCGCAGTGGAGACAGTCAGGTGAAGATAACTCCAGGATTACTCGAGTTGACGACAACTATGCTGTTACTGTAACATCTGCCAGTAAAAAGCCAATTATTTATCAATACACATGTTTAACAAGCATAAACGTATATTTTAATCTGCTCTGTCCGCGGCCTCTCATCCACCATCCAGCTTGTGTAAAATACAGCGGATTGATACGGACGTTACAAACAAGCTAAAACAAAAGCTGTCTGTATCGGTTTAGCTTAGTTTGAAATGATCTTAAAAATTGGCAAATTCTTCTAAACTTAGCTGCTGGCTGAGACAAACCAGCCCCTCCTCCATCTACCTGCTGTAAGTTACCTGCAGGGGTGAATCACAGCAACAGAGGGAGGAGGAGGACAGGAGGAAGGATCTGAGTTCTTCATTCTTCCTAAACTTCACTCAGTATTTTGATGCCAGGAATATGATTTATTTTATTAATATTTTAGATTTGGTTTCCAGTGAGATACACAGACAGTTGCTGCAACATTTAAAATATTATAATCCTGTAATAAACCAGGCTGACATAGGAACTGTATAGCTAATATGCACATTTCCATTTTGTTTATTTATCGCAAGTCATATCGTCGTCACAACACTGAACAATTTTATTGCACATTTTCCTCATTTCGGGCAGGCAAGGTTTACAGCTTATCTTGTTTCTTGACCAGTTTAGTGACACGACAGGCTAAACAAAAGGCACAATCATATAATAGAGGGCATTTGTGAATGTGTGAAATACTACCTCTGCTACTTTTACATGATACAAGATTAATGTTTGTTTTTTTTAATGCCTTAAGATTTTGTATAATTTTAGGCGAGGCCCCCTCCCCCATAAAACACTGTGGGAACCCTGTAAAGAAGATAATGGCCAGCTGCAGCAGAAATTAAGTGAAGTAGAAAGATTAAAATGTTAAAAAGGAATAGAGTAGAAGAGAGCAAAATTAAGTAAGGTCGAGTATGTTAATATAATGGCTTAAAGTGCATTAGCGTCAACTAAGTCAGTAACGTTACAGTCGTAAAGTACACTTATAGCAACATCGTACAGAGTTAACGTGTTTTCTCTCCATTAAAAGGACGTGACCTGTGCAACCATGTAAACAAGTTTAAAGGCAGCTAATGTAGTAGCTAGCCTCCATTTAGGTGCAGCTACGGCGTTTTCAGACAGTCTTCATGGCTCGGTTCACATAGCCAGTCCTCCTCCTCCCTCCTTCAAACGAAAAAACAAACTATCAAAACCTATACGGACGGACCCACCTCCTCTTCCTTTCTGCTGCTAGCTCATGCCGCGCTACACAGTTAGCTAAGTTAAGCTACCGGCAGGCACAAAGAGCCCACACAGCTGACGCTAAAACCATCATCACTGCGGTCCAAACATAACATGCAGCCGCTCAGTCTTACCTCCTGGACACGGACCGCTGCTCCGAGTCCCCACGCAGACCCAAACTGTGCTTTCTAAACGTGATATATGCTGCACTGAGCTAGCCAGCTTTATCCGGAGTCTTAAAGAGATGCTGGATGTTTGCTCACCGATGATTGAAGCAGTTGCTTTTCCCTTTCTGTCTCTCACTGTAAAACTACTACCTCAACCCCGCCCGTAAACCACCGTATAAATGCGCCATTGCATTTCAGCCAATAAACGTTGACGACGGTTGGTGCTGAACAAGTCTCACAACAGCATGTCTTTCCAGAAGTACACCTCAACCGAATTGTAACGCAATGTAAAGAAACAATATTTGGAAACTTTAGAAAGACGAAACCGTTATCTAGCCCTGAAAAGAGATTATGAATTGGTAGAATTTCTTTCAAATGTCAGAGATAGAAAGCAAAGACAGATCCTAACCAAGTACAGAGTTAGTGACCACACGCTGGCAAATATAAAAGGATGAAATAACGAACATAAATTCAACTTATCACATTTCAAAGAGCGAAATGAGCTCTCAAAATTAAAAATAGCCTAACGTTACTTCTAGGAGAAGGAGACGGGGTCTATCCTTTACAGAAAAATTTGTTTCACACTCACTTTAGAAGCCCCATTGACATGAACTAAAAAGTAAGGAGAAAAGAAAAAGAGGGCTGGCTCACACTCGTGTGACCAAAAAGCAAAAAACAGCACAATGTCGCCCTTTTTTGTAGTGGCAGGATAAACCGCATACAAACCAAACACACACTCCCCCCGGGAGAAATAGAGTTTTACTAGCCTCTAGTGGTTAAAAACGCGCTTTAGGAAACACTTGTTTGCCCTCTTGGAAAAACTTTACGGTTATACCCCAAAATGATGGACGTTAAACAAGCGTGACGTAGAAAGCTAGAACCAATTGGCGGGACAAACACTTGGAGGAGAGGCGGGACAAACACATCTAACGGACCAACAGCCCGCCCGCCTGGTATAGCCGTAGCTAACGGACACGTCTGATTATAATTATGTGAGTTATAATACGAAAAATCCTGAGTTTTGGTGTGTGCCATTCGAGGAGACGAACATGCTGGCCACTGGTCTAGAAATGCACTGAAGTAAGTTGTCTTAAATAAAACACCAAGCGGTTAAGTTAGCTAAATGCTATGTGGGCTGTTAAAGCTAGCTGTGATTATAACACGGGCTAATAACGTTAACGAATGAATAAAAAATTCCAGCTGAGCTAATGTTAGTGACACGTTTGTTTGTTGGGGTTAACAAAACCACGTTTTAAATAGCAATTAGATGCTAATCAAACGTTGCTGTCTATGCTTATATGTCTGATTTCTTGCTAAAAATACTCACTAGACTAAACATTCATCATAATTAAGTGTCTGACAGTTTCTAACCTTTTCTGTCTCTGTCCCATGGATGCAACGTCAACATTACTGTCTGCCCAGCGTCTGTTTGCTCCTCTGATCTGTCTCCAGTCAGTGAGATGTCTCTGGCTCAGAGGGTTTTGTTGACCTGGGTCTTCATCCTGGTCTTCCTCATCATGCTAGTGCTCAAACTGGACGGGAAGGTGAAGTTCGTTTTTTTCTTAATGCTTCTCAGTCTCCTTGTAAGTCTGCCTTTTCTTTCAGCTCCTGTGTTTTGAGAATCTCATCAGTAACAGTCAGTCTAGCTCAATCAATCTCATTTATGCTCTCAGGTTTCATAAAAGTTCATCATTATCTTCTCTCCCAAGCTAGAAACGGATCCAATCTTCTACCTTTCCTCCTTCCAGGTGCAGTGGAACTGGTTCCTAATCTTCCTCCCGGTCTGGGTCTTTGACGGCATCCTCATCCTCATGCTTGCCATTAAGATGGCAGGCCGTTGCAAACCCGGGTACGACCCACGCAACGGCTCCCCAGACCTGCGCCTGCGTGCCTGGTACCTGACGGCCATGCTGCTCAAGTTGGGCTTCTGTCTGACGCTATGTGCCAAGCTGGAGAAGCTGGCAGACGTAAAGCTGACGTTTGTGTGCATACCCCTGTGGACCATGTTAGTGGGGGCGCTGGTGGAGCTGGGGCTGAACATCTTCCCTGAAAGAAGAGAGGCCTAAGAGGGAACTTTTGTTTTGGCCTGATTATGTTTCTAGAGAGTTTTGAGGCTCAAGAAGGAATCAAATCATCATGTCAGACATTGGAATTCATCTTAAGAATAAGAGACTTTGTGTAAAATAAAAATCATAGTGTGTTCACACCTCAGTGGAGAATGCTGTAAGGGCTTCAACAGGGCAAGGACGCTGCCGTCTGTGCAATGGAAGAGCTGCGATTGGATCCGTCACAGTCCATTCATTTAAACATTTCAAAATAGCTTAAAAATGGCTCTATTTTCTTCGCAAAATAACAAAAATGCCATAAGGGGATCAACTGAATATGTATAAGTCTACTGTGAAGCCAACAGTGGAAGAAACATTAACATCCTCAAATGTTTGCTTTTGTATTGAACTCAAGATGTTCAGTATTGTTTTTTTTAGTATTCATTTCCCTATATGTGCGCGAGCACAGCTGCTCTTTTAAAGAACGCCACACAGGGAGGAACTGAAGGGTATTTGGTGACTCCACTTCCTTTTGTTTCAGCTGCATAACAATAACTGTCACTTTTGGTACAGAATAACGGAGTGTAAATGTTACATACGCTTTAGATATTGTGTGGCTGTATTTACACTTTTTCATTCCCGAGCTGTGGGGAGTAGCTGGCTCAATATTATTTCACATGTTATAAATTAACTTCAGAGGTGTTTTGTGACAACAGCTAAGTTAGGCTGTAAGCACATAAGGAGTTGATAACCACAGTCATTTAAGAAATTGGTCAGGACATAAGAGCATCCTGGCCCAACTTGGGATTTTGTCTTCTCCCCACAGGCTACCTACCCCCTCTGCTCTGTACAAGCTCTCTTTTATACCATGTTGATCATCCTGTGGCCCATGAAAATCTGTAAACTGTTAGGTACAAGGTCCAAGGTTGAAAAAAAAATTGACATGCATCATACTGGTGGCCAAAGTGATTAACATTCAGATGAATGTGGAAAAAAATACATTAAGTTTAATAATTAAGTTGAAAATGTGTCAAACTGTCAGAATACTGAATACCAGCAGTTTCTAGTGTTGTGTCAAGTTGATCATTGTTTCATATTCTATCTTTATGTTTGTTATATCATTACAGTATATATATATATTTGTTTGGTGCCATTTAGTTGTTTATTAATATTTCAAATACATTCTTTGCATTATTTTGCACTATGTTGAAATGAAAAGGAATAGGTGTTTTGAGGTGGAAAGTGTTTGATAATTAATGCATGTGTTGTAAAATAAATAAATAAAAATAAAACAAATAAATGGTTTCTGTACATTAAACTGTGGTTGTTTGTCTCAGTTAGTCATAATGGATACTAAAATAGTAGTGGTAATAGTAGCAATAGTGATACGTATTCACATTCAAGTGTTTCCAAACTCCGAAGGATCACATTAGTTGCAGGCTATGCAAAACAAAGTGCTGTGGATGGAGGGGAAAAATCCTGCTGGGATGTGACCTGAAATGAACTGTGAAGCAACCACAGAGCCAACAGCGCGCGCGTGTGTGTGTGTGTTCGGGCCTTTTAGGGACACTTCAGCTCCTCTGACACACATACAGAGCACAGTGAATTCTTTCTGTCCACGTTGGTCATAAAATGTTTGTCATGACTTTAGTGTCAGGTCTTTAACTCTGAGATCAATGTTTCCAGTGTGCAGTCTTGGTGTTTGCAGAGCTCCACTTGTCCCAACGCTGTCATCAACAGCAGCAGGAAAAAGCCGCTAGAGGAAGTACGGACAGAAAACATGGTTTACAGTAGTAGAAAGCTTCTATACCATGAACGGTAGCCTAAAGCCAGTTCCCTAAATGGAAAGTCATTGGCCATCATCAGAGAGCATACTGAAACACAAAACGCTGTGCTTACTGTGCTGTATTTGTACTTTACTTGAGTATTTGAGTAAGTGTATACTTCCTCTCGATTTCAGAGTGAAATATTTATAATAATATTTATAACATTTATTTGATGGCTATACTTACTAGTAACTTTGCAGGTATAAAAAACACACACTTTACATACATTACAAACGTCCAGCAGAGAAGCGTTTCCGTTCGAGTTAAACAAACTTGTTTAACAGAACTTTCTACTCGAGTCCTCAAATTGATCTTGTGACCCTTTGAAAGGGGCCTGACCCATATGTTGGGAACATAGACTGTATATAAAAAGGTTGGGAACCACTGGAACAAACAAAACTAGCAACACTAGTAGCTACTTACAATTTGCACTGATGCATTAGTATTAACAACCTACTAACGTAATATATAACAACAGCTTAAGTAGGATTTAACACTCAGGAGTATTTTTACATTATTGTTAGGTACTTTTACTTAAGTGAAGGATCTGAATCCTTCTTTCACCACTGGTACATGACAAAGAACAGTGATCTCCTTGCCCAATCTTAAGGGCAGGAAAAGTAGCCCACATTAATTTCACAACTAAACTAACAATGAGTGCTATTTCCAGATAATCGTCATGGCACATGACCTTGAAGAGTGAGTGGCATATGCTCAGAGACTGTATGGTCTGTGTGAACGCCACACTCACGCAGTTTCATTAGCCCCAGTGGCGGTTCTAGACCAATTTTATTGAGGGGGCCAGACTGGGGCCAGTTGTTTTGTCAGAGGGGCACATTCAATCGGAGACAAATGAGACAAAGGCTCAAGCTTTCAAAATGTCCCGTTTTGTATATAATGTAATGCTTTAGTATGTTTCAGTAACTTACAGTTATTTGTTTCAGTAACAGGATCTTTTCAGTAACTTAGTTATATATTTATTAAATTACATTACACAAAACAAAACATTCCTGTTAGACCAGTAGGCTACTGTTATTGCTTTTTGTGTATAAAAAGTGCTGTTTAAATGCAATGCATTATTAAATTGTTATGATAATAATTTACCCTTTAAGGAGAGGGACTCAGAACAATTTCCAGCAATATCCAAAGGCTATCCATGCAGTGGAAACATGGATTACAAGGACAAAATATTGTCTACAATGCTGCATTCATTTTAATTTTGTTGCAAGAAGATACATTACTATGATTACTGTAGACCAGGGCTATTAAATTATAAATTTAATTGGGACGGATTTTAAAACCTGGACACAGAGATGGGACGGACATTTTCTCAGGAGTTTGGATCATTAAGATTTTATTGACACACTTGTAATGGTTATCCTTATTGGTTCAGTTCTTTATTGATGCTCTTATCAGTCCTATTTATTACTAAATAATTAAATATATTATTTAAATTTTTTGTTGTTTCCAGAGCAGCAACAGGATTTACAGCAACAAAGTCACTAATATCTCACTGGAAACAAATTTAACATGTCAGTAAAATAAATATTACATATTCCTGACATCAACATAGTGTGTGAAGTTTAGAAATTATGAACAACTCCTGTCCTCCTCCCTCTGCTGCTGCTGGTAGAGAGGAGGGCTGGTTTGTCTCAGCCACCAGCTGAGTTTATAATGTGCCATATTTTAATGTACAGGCAAACTAAGCTAAACAGTTACTAAAGACAGACAGCTTTCACTTCAGCTTGTTTTTAACAATAAGCTATTAGCTGAACTAGCGCTGTGCCTGCATGTGTAAAACCTAAAGACAGCTGCAGTGGATGAGAGACTGAGCATTTTAAAACATAACGTTTTGCGTATTATGCTTATTAAACAGGTGTGTTGGTAAAATTGTGACTTTTTACTCGCAAAGTTTTTACTGAACCACGTACGTACACTAAGGAGAGGAGTAGTCATCAATGTCCACTGATCACCTTGCTGACCTCGTTCCGTGTGTTCGCGAGCGTGTGTGTGTGGAGTGGAGGCGCTCTGCAGACACACAGAGGAGCTGAGAGGCTGCAGGTCCGACAGTAAGTGTAGAGCCTTGATTGGCGGTGATCGGTACAGCGCACGTGAAACTCAACAGAGATGAGAAGGAATGATATAGCCTACAGTAGCGCACTCTTTAGATACTTTCAAACACTATACATGTAGTGTACTTTTGTTGTGATATAGGCTATATTAGATCATGTGCTGGGCCACATGGAGGTTGCTTCTGGGCATCGGGGCGGCCAGCGGCCGCTAATTCATTAGGACTACCGTAGACTTTTCGTTCAGAGGGGGGGCCATAGGGGGGTACAAGGGCTGTGTTACAGGGGCACTGGCCCCTGTTGCCCCCCCAAAACCGCCACAGATTAGCCCCCACAAGTATTCCCTCCAAAACTCTCTTTGTCTCTGCTCCAACTTCCTGCCTCCCTCCCACTCCCACACTCTAAAGGTCAGCTGAGCTCCTCTGGCATTCCAGCTGTGTGTGAAAGTGATGAAAGGATGGGGAGAGAAGGAAAAGTCCGCTTTGAGTAGTATTTGACCTGACACACACCAGCTCTAAATGACAGAGTGTACGAGTTGTCTGCTCAAATCTCGCCTGGTAAAACTGCTGAGCTCATTGCTGCAGACTGCAGCGAGTGGGTGGCTTATATAACAGCAATCCAGAGAGGGAAAACAAAGGCAGGTATACATTCGACAAAAGGTGGAGGTTAAGTGTCTTAGAATTAGATAAAACTGGAGGTCTTTAAAAAGGTCAGACAGGTGCCTCTGGTCTTTAACTACCACTCTTACATACGCCTGGTACTTCTGATATTAACATGACATCAAAGCAGCTGTAATCAATGACTCTGCAGTTCCGTCTTTCAGAGCTTTGTTTCGGCCACAGCTTTGTCGATATTTGAAATCAAGTGTCAAACAAATACACCCGTCCCTTCAGTGCTCCCTCAGAAACTCCGCACCCCCCATATTTCAAATCTCTGAGGTTTCTCCAGCGTTGAAACACCTTCGCCCTTGGCTGGTGATATACTCTTCAGACCTTTTCCTATTTGGCTGTTTCTCAGCCATCTCTCCTTCTTCACAGTGCCTGGAGTATGGCAAGCATTTTTGAGAATTTGTCCTTAAAACTCATGTTTGCTAGCTAGCAGTCTTCTGCTGGATCGTTATTGCCACCAACTGTTCATCAGCCTGAAAAACAAAACAGTGACCCCCCTCGCAAAAATATTGCTCCACAGTGCTACTAGTAGTCAAAAACAGTATTTTTAAACCTCCGTCTTTTTTTCTCCCCCATTTTAGCATCTGACTATTCCGCACACGCATAAAATGCTTGATGAGACTCCAGATTTCCAGAATATGTAATATGTGAAAAAGTTCTCTCTACTCTCGAAAGTGTACTTTTTTTAAAGATGCATTTTAAACCACCAGACCAGAAAACATCAACTCTCACGCTGAACATTTTCCATACACTGAACCTTTTATTAGCTAGGCTCATATTTAAAGTAGAAACCACACTACAATTTTTTTTCCTCTTTACAAAACTTCTTATGTACACTACAGTGCTGACAGTTAAAAATCACAGAAACAAAATAGAAAAAACAAACCAAAACCTTGAGATAAATAAACTCTGTGAAAACAATGCTAGTCTTGTTTTGTTTTCAACTATAATTTTGTCACATTTATACAAAAAATATGTTAAGTTCCTGTCAGGTTTTTGTTGTTTTTGTAACATCTGAAAACCAAAAGCATAAAAAGAGCTGCTTGTAACTGGCATCAAGTGCTTAATTATCACCTCGCTCTCCGCCAAAGCCACAAAGTGAAGGGTTCTGTCTCTGAAATGAAGTCCTGAAGAGAGCTGAAGGTTCACTTTTTATTTTCCAACATTTTCCAGGGCGGTGGTGAGACTAACCCTGAGCCACAAAACTTGACTCATCCCAACTCACGCCTCAGGTATTTGGGGAGTTTTCAGCTGCTTTAGAGACCAATTTAAGGCTTTGCTCTCATTTTCCAGTGAACACTTAAACGGGGACTCCTGAAAAACCCCCTTTAAATAAAAGGACAGAACTGCTTCTCTACGTGGCTCTGGACCATTTAGTGGTTCACAGTTAAGGACAGGCACTGGGGAAACGTTGTGGGCTACATTAGCATTAGTGAGCTGTACTCCAATATTGACAGTAAAATCAATGACAAAAAGAAATCAAGTTTATCCTCAACATCACAAGTTCCACAACTGTGGGACGAGCACTATAACAGAAGAGACTGACTCTTAAATCTGATATTCACCATTTGGAGAAAACATGTACTCTTCATAGTTGTCGCTAAAACAAAAAAAATAATAATTTATTGTACTTTTAAAACACACAAGGTCACTTCAGTCCCTGGTCGATAAATAAAACATTTTAACAGACAGGATGCTCCACACTGGACTTCAGGTAAATAGATAAATAGTGCTTTGGGAATGAGCTCTCAACAGTGTATGTTCTGTCTGCCTTAGAGCACGTGTCCATAAAGAATAAGAAAAATGTTTCATAGAGGAGCCTGAATGATTCACGCAATAGTCTCGGAAGAACTTGAAATTGCCCTGTTGATAATCTGACATAATCTGGGATTCACGGCCCAAAGGAAAGGATTTAAACAGCGGTTGATGTATCTGTGTTTCAAAGTGCTGTAATGAATCACGTTCGGGAAGTCTTGAGCTACTGCACCTGTATGATATTGCTCTGCGTATTCTGTGGTTCTCATCCAGATGTTGTTAGATCTAAAGTTAACTCATGGAGAGCTCTTAATGTAGCTGCATAGGTACTAATATAATGCTGCACATTTAATCATATGTGAATGACCCTGAACTGTTAACCCTAAAAGCCTAATATCCTTAACTATGATTTAGATTTTTTAGGAGACCAATATATTTGTAGATGTGTCCTGAATGGTTTTTGTTTCTTTCCTGAGACTCTGACTCTGTATAACAGCCTTGGCTGGGTCAAATTGTTCCTTGGCTGACCGGCAAAATTAGGAGACCCTGGTACACATCAAGCAGAGTCAGCAAAATTACACTAAAAGCTCTACCACTGGTGTTGAGGGCTACGGGTCCAAGATAGTTCTAACACTTTAAAGGAATAGTTCGACATTTTGGAAAATATGCTTATTCAGTTTATGTCTGTTATATGTGTACCAAAACTATGAAGCCAATTAGCTTAGCTCAGCACATAGACTGGAAACAGAAGGAAACCGGACCAGTAAGTTAATGGGAGTCTCCACTGGCTACGAGCGCAGATGACGAGACTCCTGTGTTTCCTGTCTTCATGCTAATCTAAGCTATGCAAAGCTAAGCAGCTAGCAGCTCCAGCTTTATATTAACCATACAGCCATAAGAGTGGTATCAATCTTCTCATCCAAGTCTTGTCGAGACCACAAATAAAAGCGTTTCCCAAAATGTCAAACTATTCCTTTAAATTGTCACTCTTTGTTTGGTGTGATTCAGTGCAGTGCTACTGTATGCTGTAACTTAGTATGGTGATTTATAACCGACACAGGAGTTTCCTTTTGTTTAGTAGCACTAACAACTGCACTAATATTCTTCTTGGACAATACTGAAACTGATTAGAAATATCATGTAGATACCTGTTCAATACATTTAAGCACTCCTCATGACTGTCGACTTCTTAGTGAACATGATTCAACAGGACATTACTGGCTTTCTATCAATTAAAAAATACTGACTCTTGCTGTCACCGTATCAATAATGGGGAATGCATTTATACTTCTATTCAACATATTATTGCAGAGCATTATTGCTCAAAATACAATATTAAAGTACTGCAATATACTGTATTGATTAAGATGCATACAATACAGTAGAGGAAAAAGTAGCAATATTACGTCAACACAATAGTGTATTGTATAATATCATGATTTGACCCATCATTACTCCAGAAACAGTCTTGGGCACAAAGAATACACTAGGAAAAAAAAGCCACAAAAATGGAAGCATTAGCTGCAAGTTTCACAAAAAGATCATCATAAAAGACCTTTTTTATATAAATATCTGACACAAAGTCTGCTTTTTTTCCTCCTTCCTACCTCTGATGGCTCACAGAGATTCTGATATTTGAGGGTTATGCTCACTTAAAAACAAACAAAAAAAAAAACAGACCCAGACAGCAGTTTTCTCAGACTAGGTAGCTCATTTACACCTTAAGCCTGAATATTATCTTCTTTAAAGTCGAAATTGGAAGAAGAAAAATAAAACTACCAATAAATGCAATCAATTCTCAATATTTTTAACCCGAGCACATCTAAAGCATCAGTACAATCTAAACCTGTCCAGTCATGATGTCTGGGGTAAATAAAGTCCAACTCTGCGTTAAAAACTACGATACGGTGCACAAACCGATACACTCCACTGTTGTCCTCGTTATTTCCTTTTTACATCATTTTACAACAACGCAACCAAAATAAATCCTTGTACATTTACATTTAAAAACCCTGTTATGTACAAAAACTACTATAAAATCTGTTTCTGTTCCTCTTCATGCTTCGGCGGAGGGGAGAAGACAGAAGGGGAAGGCTGAGGGGGCTGAGGGGGCGGAAGAGGCGGAAGAGAAGGAGGAAGTGGAGGTGGCGAGGAGGAAGGAGGAGGAGGCGGGTGCGGGAAAGGCTGCGGGAGCTGAACCTGCGCTGGTGCTGATGTTTGGTATTGCGGTTGTAGGTAGGAGCTGGTCGACTGAGGGAGGAAAGACTGAGGGGGGAGGAAGTGGTGAGAGGGGAAGTGGGGATGCTGAGGGGGGAAGAAGGTTTTGGTGTGCGGGGAGAACTGGTGGTGGTGGGAAAGGTGAGGTGGGAGAGAGTGAGGGCTTGTGAGGGGAGTGTTGGGTTGAGACGGGCAGGTGATTAGGGGAGGCTGGAAGTACGGCTGCGACTGCGTGGTGATGTTTGGCTGATGTGGGGGATGCAGGTGAAGCTGGTTCATGTGAACCGAATGGGGTGGCGCTTTCTGACTGAGGAAAGAGGGGGTGGAGAGTTGATTTGGAGGCAGGATTGGAGGTCTGTGAGAAAGATGGGAGTGCGGCAGGAGAGAGGGGAAAGAGGGGGGGAGCATGTGAGGGAGGTGAGGAGGTGGGAGGTGCTGGGCTGGGTATTGCTGCATGTAAACTCCTTGCCTCCCCGTGTCCTGTGGCGGATGCATCTGCGGATCCGTAGGCGTCCTGGGGTCCGTGCTGCGAGTCCATCTCTCTTGGAGCGTTTGTGTCCGCGAGTCTGTCGGCGTCCGAGCTACTGCGTGCGTCCGTGTGTCTGTGTGTGTTTGCGTGTCCACGCCGGGCGACCCATGTGGCGCCCGAAACTCCGACCGCGCCTGCGCGTCTGGCTTTGGCCGGAGTGAGTCTTTGTCCTTTGGTGGGTCTGACTGCGAGGAGGAAGGCAGCTGGGACGCCGAAGTCAGGGCGGACGGGGGGAGTGAGAAGTCTGCCGCGGGCTTGGTACTGGTCAGGGAAGATTTAGCGGAGGTGGACGCGGAGGAAGATGTGGACAGAACAGGAGATGGAGAAGAAGTAGAGGATGGATTGAGATCAGCAAAAGAAGAGCGCAAAGGAGTAACAGCTGAAGGTGACGAAGAAGAGGAAGATTTGAGGATGGGTGATTTAGGAGCTGAAGAGGAGAAACTTGCACTGGAAGATTTCGTCCTGCTGTCCCAATGATGGTGATGGCCGTGGTGATGAAGGTGCTTTGATGATGCTGTTTTGGGTTTTGTGTCCTGGTGAAGAAGATGAGAGGCAGGAGGGAGAGGTGAAGGTGATTCATTCTTGCAGCGAGGAGGCGCTGGGAGTTCTGCTTTCACCTTTGCGGGAGGTGAAACCTGCTGTTTGGTTTTCCCCCTTTCTTTTACTCTCTCCCTCTCCTCCTCTTTGTCTCTAGCATTGCTCACGTTCGAGTCCAGTGAGGGAGCAGGCTGAGACGAAACAGGTGGATGCTGTTCCTCCTTTTTGACAGCAGGCAACGTCCTGTTTTCTGCCAAATCCACCTCCTCCTCCTCCTTCTTCATCCTCTCCTTCACTTTACCCTTCTTTTCTCTCCTTCCCTCTTCTTCCTCCTCCACTGTTTCCCTCTCCTTCAACTCAACCTGCTCCTCCTCTTCCTTCACCCCCCCCTCCTCCTCCTCCTCCTCTCCATGGTGGTATTGTTTTAAGCGGATGTGCCATGCCAGGCTGCAGACAGATGACACCGTCTTGAACTGGTGGACCACATTGCGCGGGATGAAATAGATGTCGTCGTGGCACAGGCGGATGCGAGCGTAGCGGATGCCCTCACGACGCAGCTGGTTTAGTTTGGCATCATCCACCCACTTCACGCACTGTAAGGAGAGAGGAGGGGAGGAGGGTTTAGGTAGAGGAAACGAAGAGGTGCACTCCAAAATGAAACCTCCATCTTTGGACACCGACATCTGTTTTGAGTGAGGTTTTTACTCTTCTTTCTGACTATTGTTCAGCACAGATTTCAGCACATATTTTAAAAATAGATGAAAAGCGTAAAGAAGAAATAAAATTCCAAATTCTTACAAAAAAGTCGATTTAAGTGTAGCTTTTTTAAACCTTTGAATTATTCTAAAATAACAAAACATGCAATGCAAGAATCATAATTTTGCCAGAGAAGGATAAATATTTCCATGCATCACTGAGCTTATACGTTTATTTATTTGGTGCTAACAACAACTTTGTAAGAGAGATGAAGGCCTTTTTGTAAAAGATGTTTTGTAATCTGAAATGGAAATTCCTTTTGATCTTTTCCAGGACAGGCGGAGCTCTGTGGCAAATTTTGAAGTGTTAGAGTCTCTTTAACTCAACAAAGAAAAGCTTCACATCTTTCAAAAAAAAGAAAAAAAAATGTGATCAAGATGATAAAAAAATTTAAGGAAGTGTCTCTGTGTGTGTGTGTGTGTGTGTGTGTGTGTGTGTGTGTGCTCGCGCACGCCCCTTTATTTCCACATTACCTGCACTGAATATGCATAAAGGTAGAAAAGAGAGGAGAATGTGTGGATAAAAAAAAAAAAATAAATAAAGACAATATTTGGATCCCTGTTATATATATTTATTTATATTATTATATATTTTGGAGAGATGCGATACACATGTAACTTACTGCAGTTTAACTTTGGTCCACCAGGTGGCAGCCAACATCAGGTCATCTTAACTTCACACTTTACCCAGTGTAAAATTGTCAGTGTTTTATTAACACTTAAGAATAACTCTGCGTTTAGTTTGGGACTTCATTAGGATGACTGGGGTGAAACTAATGTGTGAGCAGTGTTATTGTCATGCTGTCTCTATATGTGTGTGTGTGTGTGTGTGTGTGTGTGCGTGTGTGTGCGTGTGTGTGCGTGTGCGTGTGCGTGTGCGTGTGTAAAATAAAACCTGAGACAGCGGAGGTTCGTGTAGGTCCAACTGCAGCCTCTGAACTACATGAGAGAAATCCCCAGCATGGAAACACACAACGTCTTTGGTTACACGAGGAGGCTCCGAGCTGACAGCATACGGAGTGAGGAGAGGACAGAGAGAGAAGGATTACATGATATCTGTTGGTGAGTAAGCTGTGTTACTTCTAGCCATCACCACCTGTACCCAAACAGTCTGACAAACCACGTGTGATCTGTTGCTTCGCCGCCTACCTTTGTCCGGACCCTACAGCCTTCAGCACCCCCACGGCTGCTGTGGTCTGACGTTCGAAGCCCTGGCCGATGTGATCAGCGTGGGCCCGAGTCCGGTCCTCAAACAGCATCTCTCTGGGTTCGCTGGTCCTGGGCAGCGACTGTAGCAGGTTCTTCACTTCGTTGGTGGAGCTATGACAGGGACACAGATGAACATGGCTTTAGAGAAACAGCAGAGTGAGAAGAAGAAGAAAAACACATGTCGGCACAGTCCTACAGAGAGATTTCTCTGCTTCCCTAATGTCTAAATAAACAAGAACATGACTAAAGATGAGTGTGCAGCTCACACCCCAGCTGTGTTTATTCCTTTGTTTCCTGTCTGCTCTGGCAAAAATAAAAGCACCAGACAGGCTTTATCCACCGATACTGTTGCTATGTTGGTTGACATTTATGTAATCCAGATACGACACTATGACATAAGGAGCGGAGAGGACGTCAGAGCGGATGAAAACCTGCATCAGTGTGGATAAAACAATACTTATTGTGTATTCTGATAGTGTTTTCAGTAAATAGTCAGAATTTCTCAAGGCCCAAGTTGAAATATTCACGTCTTTTTTTGTCCAACAACTCCCAAAAAACAAAGATATTCACTTTAACATCATGGAAAACTAAAACAAATCAGCACATTTTTAAGCTGGAACAAGATAATTTTTATCAAAATAATAAAATTCAAAATTAATATCTAACAAACGAATAAACAACCCAAGAACGGCAGTGATGTAGAGGATGAAAACACACATTAGTGTGGACAAAAGCATTTTCACCAATCCTAACTAGATGTTTCTCAGCACACTGTAAAACCACATTTTATCCATATTAGAGCTTTTTCAACCAATTTCGACCAGTATCCTCTTCTTATCAAATTACTTTGTGTTTTAATGTTTGCAGGCGGCAAAAATTCTGTTACAATTTAAATCATAGAAAGTAAAAATGGGGTAAACAGCAGCGCTCGAACACATACACACTTGGCTCCTTTTATGCTTTTAACGCCTCAGCTTCTCTGTGCGTCTGCATGAAGCCACGCTGCCAAACAATAGAAGTACTGCAGTCAGCTCACTACTGGATCAGTGACTCACACCGGAGCTGCAGTCCGATTCAAACCCGAGTATAAACACACGCACAGAGTCTGCAAGAGATTCCTTCGAGAGCAAAATGCAGACACACGCGTGCGTGCGCAAACACACACACAGAACAGCAGTGAGACTACCCGTGCCGAACACTTCATTGTGCATTCAGTCATTCATTCATTCAGAGATAAGAGGGCAGAGGCAGGAGCCGGTGAAAGAGGAAGAAAGAAGCAGAGGAAAATAGTACAGTGAGTAGAGGGAAATGAAAACACACACACAGAGCTCGGTGTGTCTGAGCTGACTGCAGGCTGACAGTAATGAATGTAAAACCAGGAAAGCTGGTAAGTGAAACACTGAAAAGAAGAGAGTGTAAAGGGAGGAGTGCTGAACATGCACTTCTAGAGTGATATTTGAAGTCTACCACCTGCCTCGAGTCTATCACTACCCTGGTCCTGTTCTTCTGGCACCATGTATGTCAGTATGCTGTGCGTTAGTGTGCACTGCAACGAGAATGCTGTGCTTTTGAGCGCAAGTAAAGTAGGAGGGAGGAGGAAAGAGGAGAACGAGAGGAATAGATGAGGGGCAGGAAGAGAGAGGTGTTAATGGAGGGAAACGGGATAAAGGAGGAGAGAGGTGGGGAGCAGAGGGATAAGGCAGAAAAAAGGAGGGAGAAAAGGGAGACCACGATCTCGGACGACAGACTTAAAGCTGCAGTACACACTCCTGAAAAGGTTGTACATGACATTTCACACACTCAGCTGCTGCTCTTGTGACTCGAGCTGCTACTAATGATTATTTGCATTATTGAGCAATCTAACAGCTATTTGCTCTCTTAATTGTTTATTTGTTAGTCGATAAGATGTCCATGACTGTTCCCTACAGCCCAAGTTGACGTCTGAAGATGCCTTCAGACATGTTGTATGACCTTATTAAAAATTCACATCACACTTGTGTGTAAGTTTCATACTGGACTAATAATTGGCTTCCAAACTAGTTGTGGTTTGTGTGATTAAAATGTCCTGCTCGTATGTTCATGTCTTGAACTCGTTTTTAAAAGAACTTCATCATAATTCTGTATAGTGAAGCATCTGGACTGGGGGGATTTAAATGTCTTTTTTTTGTCTAAGAACCCAAAATAGGGCTGTAACCAACGATTATTTCGATTAATTAGTCAATTATTTTCTTGAATAATAGATTAGTTGTAAGCAGGGATGTCACGAGAACAGATACTTCGGTCGATACCAAAATGATGAAAACATGTCGATACTCGTCCAAAAGAAAAAGTTGTGTGTGGAAACGAGGTGAAGGTATTCTGCAGTTGTTACCTACAATAGCTACGTGTCAAAGCCTCGATTTCTCCCAGTTTGGGGCTATTATTGGAGAGCTAATTTAGGCAGACAAACACCAAAGCTAATGATGCAGCTTGCAGCGCTACGAACAGAGTCTGTCCAATGCACCTGTTACTGTAGGAAGTGTTAGGGGCAGTCTTAAAACTGCAATACGATTCCTTTCAATCATCAATGTAAAAATCTCAAACCACTGCCAATATAGATAGTGACCACCCTTAAACATTTCACACCTGTGAGTTTGTAAAGAAAAGTTAAGAAACTTAAGTAATTAATTTAATAATTATCTTTATGCACAGTGCAAGGTTATAATTTCCATAGCTTGCTAAATGCATATATTCAAATCACCTCTCATCTGTCCTGGACATCCTCTCACAACTTTCACAGCTGTGCAGTTGTTTTTTGTAATGTTTAAATTAAAGAGTGTATGTTGAAGTACATGGGATTTATCGTTTTGTTTTTGTTTTTTACTGTGGTATCAAATTGGTTTCGAGAATCGCGGAATTTGACTGGTATCGGTATTGACTACTAAATTTCTGGTATCGTGACATCCTAAGTTGTTCAGTCCATAAAATCCACAACCAACACTGATAACATTCAGTTTACTGCACAGAGGAGTAAAGAAACCAGAAAATATTCACATCCGAGATGCTGAAATCAAAGAATTTGAACGTTTTTACTTTAAAAAAGGACTCAAAGCGATTAATCAATTATCAAAATAGTTACCAATTAATTTAATAGTTGACAACTAATCGATTAATTGTTGCAGCTCTAATCCAAAACCAAAGATTATTCAATTTACAATAATATAAAATACAGAAAAGCAGCAAGTAATCATATTGGAGATGCTGGAACCCAAAGATGTTATTAAATTATTAACTGATTATCAAAATAGCTGCTTTCAACTCTACTTGAGGCTGAGCAGACTTGGGTTTGACATCTTGCTGAGAGCCATGCGGCTCTCGATGAACTCACATTGGCTCTCATTTGTCATGCATTTTGTATCCTAACAGGCTCATCATGTTCTGCGTCAGGCCTCCGTCCTGTTTGCGTCTGGTGCCTGCCAACGTTGCTGTCATTACTATGCAATTACTGTAAATCTCTGGAAGCACGACGGTCTTTTCACTAAAAGCTGAAATATTTTTGGGTTTTTTTACCGTCTGACCACTATAATCAAGCTGAATTCTCAGACTGAGAGTCTCAGTGCTGTCAGGAACGCATAACAGCTTGACCTTTTCCCTGAAACCAACAAGAAAAAGAAGCTGAACGCTGTGAAGAGATGGCTCCCGGTACACAAGCAGCCTTCATTCCTTAAACGCAACATGCGGTCAAACTGTAGACAAGGTCTCGCTGCAAATAACATCACGTCTTCTCGCTTTCCCTGCACTTCACACTAGTTCTGTTTTTATGTGTTATTCTTTCAACACACTTTTGGAGCTCCTGAAAATAAAAGCAGGAAAGACGGGTCAAGAGAAGGAAGTAGATGACAGACCGTTAGGAGAAATCCAGACAGAAAGACAGGGTAGATATTTACTGGTAGAGAGAGGACAAAGACAGAGAAATGAGGCAGTAGCGGGAGGGGTGGAGGAAGGAAGAAGAAGGAAGAGGAAGAGGGGAATGAGAGACTGAGGAAAGATCTGGGAACCAAAAGGGGAAAATTATGAAAAGAGTACACCTTCGTTGGTAGATGTCATTTTCTATCATATCTCGGGGTAGTTTATGATCAAGTGATGGGAAGGGAAAGAAGAGAAGGGAATAGTTAAACCACCCCCCTCTCTCTCTCTCGCCATCCATGTCCCTATAAAAACAGATTATTTCAGCCCCAGCTGTTACACAACTGTTTCTGACAATGTTTCCTCCAAACACTGTCTAGTCATCCCCCCACTAACTGACACGCAATATGTATATGCAACATAACGTGTGTATTTATAGGCTGAATTCAGATGTAGAGACTAATGATAACTTGGATGTACTTTATATATTGCTTCCCCTTGTCAGCAAAGTCTGACTGACTAAAAGCTTTTTTGAATGAATTTAGAGACAAGGGAAAAAGACTTTTATAGACTTTGGTTTATAAAATCTTATAAAATAGTGAAGAATCAATTTGCTAAAGCAAACAGTCCAAACCCCAAATATATTCAGTTAATCATGATATAAAACAGAGAAAAGCCGCAAATCCTCCCAATGTAGAACCTGGAACCAGCGACTGGTTGGTATTTTTGCTTGAAGAATGACTTTACTTGATTAACATATTTTGTTAATTCTAATACACACACACACACACACACACACATATATACATATATACATATATACATATATATATATTATACACACACACCTAAAAAAATATATATAAAATGTCTGTATACAAATACTGATGTGATACCAATCAAGTGAGACAAGAGAGAAATAAATGCTGCATGGATGGAATGTGTGTGGTGTCCAGTGTTTGGCTGGCTGCCATGTGAAGTAGCGTCTGATGTCGACTCTATTAACATACCGATGATCTCATCTGACTGGTGAGCCACACACACACACACACACACACACACACACACACACACACACACACACACACACACCATGCGTGTGTGTGTGTTTGTGTGAGACAGAGCTTATGTGTAAGCAACGACAATGTGATAGAGACAAACAGCGACGGTGTAATTGCCTCATCCGGGCACTGCTCAGCTATAACAAAGCTTCATGCTGCTTTCGTGGCTGCTGCTTCAAATGTGCGAGAGTGTTTTGCTACTGTTTTTCCCCCATAATAGGTCCTCGTGGGCTGTGCGGAGAGTACAAAGGCAAGCTGTCTCGATAAGGCACAAACACAAACACACGCACAGACATGTTGCCAGAACAAACAACATTCATAGAGAACAATATCTGCTAATTCTGTCTATGTGTCATTGCGGTGCTTAAGGAGGATCCAAAATATTGTCTGGCTTCATTCTTATGTGTGTGTCTGTGTGTATTCGTGTGTTCTGTGTACTGCTGGACTCACCGTTTTCTCTTAAAAGGGGACTTTGGTATATCAGCTACAGGTATCATCTGCTCTCCCGGTCTGACCCACATTATAGGACCGTCGTCACTCTCTGTGGGATTCATCAGCCTCAGACTGGAGAACGTTCCCCATGGAAGAGTCCGCTGTAGCCCGGCAGACAAGGAGAGACGAGGGGAGCGTGGGGGGGAGAATCAAAGTTGTGTGTTAGTACTTTCCTCACCAATTCGTCAATGTCTTTCTTTTATTTTATTCCACAGATTCCCAAAAAGAAATCTCATGCGCAGAAATCGACCCCCATGGCAAAACTTGTCACTGGCACCCGAGACGCTTGAGAGGGTGCTGAATCACAGCCAAAGCCCTCGACAGATAGGAAGTGCCAGAGGCTGTGCGTCGCCGTCTTTTGATATTCAGGATACGACGCCACTCCCCCACACTGCATGCAGGAGATTTGAAATGTCAACACAGAATAGCAAACAGAAGAAAAGCTTGTCACTCCTGCGTTTCAGGGACAGCAGTAAACACAGTATTCTGGTGAGCTGTTCCCGCACACAGACATGTCAAAAACCAACTTCCTGAATCAGAGCTGGAAACTGCATCTAATCACTTTGACACTCCACTTAACGCCTCTACTTTGCCAGCCACCACGGAGAATATTAGGTGTGTTGTTGATGTTTGTGTCTCGCAGTCTCTCTCCATCTGTTTAGTTTGTGGCATTTCCAAATAATCTGTGGTGTAAATGCATCAAAATGTTACCGTACATCCAGAATAAACAGAGTATTTATGAGGAACATGTAAATTGTGACTGAAGCCTACGTTATACCTCAGGGAAATGGTGTTGTGTGACACTGTTGTCTGCCAACTGAACACTGTCACATATCATCTTGACTAATCCTCTGACAGAGCGCAATGTTGATGGAACAATCATAAAGAAGCGCGGCTGAGTTTTGTTTCGATTTCTTGAATCAACTATTAGGCCACAATGAAACTGAATGTTTTGCAGTAAGAAGAGATCTATGTTTAACTTTGTTGAGAAAACAGAGAAATACGAAAAGTGGTCAGTACATCCTCCGTCCCACAGAAAAGTATCACTCAGTGCTCACTGCGCTTCAGAGTTAAACTCCCGTCTATTTTTTCACTGCAACTCTGCAGTTACGGAATTATTACTCTAAAAAGTAACAGCAAAACGTTTTTTTCAAACTATTGTGGTTATACTTTGCAATGAATCCACAGTTCACAGAACCATGGTGGGGGGGATCCGTACAGATCTTGGATCAATTATGATCCTTTAAACTACTATTAGATGACCATTAGACGACAGAATGTTTCCCATGCTGAAAAATAGCTCCTTACAAATGCACTATTTACTTCAGTAACATCTGATAAAAACTACAGCGCCCAGCTGTTTAGGACATCATCTAGCTATTTTCAAAAAATGATTCTATACATTTATGATCTGATGAGTTCAGTAGAAACAAATGGACTTAAGGAAAGCAAAAATTATCGAGAGACGGACTAACGTGTGGCCAATTTTGGCCTTTTCACAGGGTTTTTTTTATATAAAAATGTTACCCTTTAGTTTAAGTGCAATTCCCTTATGATTTTGCAGTTGCACATTCAAGTCCAAAACAGAACTGCTAAAGCTTTGAGATACATTTCCTCTGACCTAACAGCAAAGTAACTTGTTATAAACCGTACCTTCCTCATTTATTTCCATTCAAATACAAGAATCTGCTCTGAGCCCATTTTAAGACCTTTGTCACTTTTTAGCCTTACTGCCATTCATTCTGTGCTGACTCACCTTCAGGAAGGGTGAATCCTCCAACATGCTGAGGAATTCTGGGAAATAATCCCCGACCTCCTCGTCCACGGCTCCCACCAGGCTGATCTGTCTCATGGCCCCGGCTCTGTATGTGCCGTTACTGTAGGTTTTCTTCACCTGCAGCAATCACAGGAGAAACACAACATTATGGTGTTATTTTAACACTTAACACTGTGGCAGCTGGGTGAGACTGGTTTCTCGGCTAAGTGTTTTATTCACTTGAAAGAGGTGCAGGTGAATAACAAGATGGCAACCAACATTTCCTTGCACTCTCAGTGTGTAGCTGAGCGTGTTTAACTCCCCCTGCCTCAGCTACTATCACGCTACAGCTCAGACACTGAGAGAAAACCCTGTTCTGTTCCTAAAAAAACACAGGCGAAAACATAACATCATAGAGTTTCTGTGAAATACATGATGCTCGTTGTCCATTCTCTTTACCCAAGAAGTTTACCTTGAATCTTCAGCAGCTTGCAGCTTCAGCAGAGTCATTATGGAGCCTAAATACTCCTGTTGTTTTAAGAGGGGTGGAATGGTAATTGCCCCCTTGTGGTATGTCCTCCTGAATATAATCAAAGGCTCTTAATATTTTCTGTCAGTAGTCTTCTAGGGCAGCTGTTCTCCACCATTTTGGCCGTTTCGTGACCTTGCCGTAGATGAATTGAATAATTTGTAGAGGTGAAATGATAAGGATAAGTAAATTTAAGAATATAAAACTCAACATGATTTGGGATAGCAGAAATGTTTTTTCTTAATCATCTAGCGACCCCCTCAGATTTGTCTTACCATGGCTTGTGTAGGTCAGGATTGGCAGATTGGGAACTACTGTTCTACATGGCCTTGTATGAGACGTACTCTGGTTAATTCTTTCTTTTTAATCTCTTTAATGTCTCTAAGGAGGCATTTGTTGAATCTATTCGATGGTAGTAATGAAGGATAAGGGGATTTACCTGCAAGTGGGTTTTTGAAAAATAATAGGAAGTGTTCCCAACATTCAGTTCAATCGGTTACATTAGGTTGTTAGATACTATATTGTTTGATTGCAGGGAGGGGGGGCATGAAATTAAACACAAGACATGGAAGCTGACAAAACAGACACTGTGTGAGTGTGTGTATTGGGGGTTTCACTTGATGTTTCTGCTCCACCGGTGTGACTCAACTGACTGTTTGCTGCTCTTCACTTGGCTGACAGAGCATGTGTGTGTGTGTGTCTGAGTGTGTATGCCTAACCCGTCTCGCATACCCTTGGCCCTCAACAGTGTCTTTGTGTGTGTGCCTGTGTTCGCAGTACGTGCAACATGTGGCCTGCATGCTGTACTCTTGGCTGATCAGGATGTGTGTGTGTTGGCCAGATCCTTGGCTGCTTGCCCTCTAGTGAGTCACCACTCGACAACAAGGCAGAGAGGCAGAGAGACAGAGAGCAGAGAGAGAGAGAGAGAGAGAGAGACACACAGGCGCTGCAAGCTGAAAAACAAATTTGGGAGAAAAATGGAGGGGAGGATGGAAACAGCTCAAAGGGGAGTGAGGAGGAGAGAGGGTGAGCAGGTGATAATGAAGGTCATTCTTTTGGAAGGTAAAAGAGAGTAAGGACAGGGAAGATAAGGGGTGGAGGAGAGAAGGGGACAATAGAGGAGGAGACGCCAGATATGATTAAGAAAAAGGAAAATACACAAAAAGGAGAGAGGGAGTGTGACAAGGAAGGAAGAAGAGAGATGAGGACAGGTTCGAGAGGATGGGAGGAGGGAGGCGGAGAAGAGGGGATGTAGGTAGAAACAATGAACTGGAAAAAGACAGTTGGGGAAGTCGCTCGGCAGCTCCCAGGTGCGTCTTTGAGCAAGGCACTAGATCCCCAAATAGCTGCCCAGAGGCCAATCGTGCAAGAATACAGATCACAACGGCTCTAGTGTGTGTGTGTGTGTGTGTGTGTGTGTGTGTGTGTGTGTGTGTGTGTGTGTGTGTGTGTGTGTGTGTGTGTGTGTGTGTGTGTGTGTGTGTGTGCGTGTCTGTCCGCTTTTAATAGGGAAACACTGTTTGTCCAGTAGCGTGGCTATTTATACAAGCTGGATAATGAGGAGAGATTGGCCATGAAACCTGGATTATGTGGGGCATCAACGACAGCAAAAGGTTGAGATCAAAATAACAACTCATGACAGTGGTTACAGGATGAAGTGACACAGATAATTATAGGTCTTCATAATCAGCTTTAGTTACTCTTAATGTTTGGCAAACATTACAATATTTCAACCTTGAAATATTTATAATCTTGATATGGATCCCTTAGGTTATTTCCACTACTTGCCTGTAATTTCTGTACTGGAATTTCTTGTTACTTATACATATAAGATGTAAACACTGATACTCGTGTAATTATGCTTATTAATAGGTGGTAGGGCTGCAACTGATGCTTATTTTCATTGCCAATGAATCTATTGTTTATTTTTTATGATTAATGGATGAACTGTTTAGTCTATAAAATTTCACAAAAAATTGTTAAGTCGCATTTTCCCAGAGCCCAAAGTGACATCTATAGCTTGTTTTGTTTAAACGACTAAATCCAAAAGATGTTTACAGTGATATAAAACAGAGAAAGGCAACAAATTCACACATTTCAGAAGCTGGAACTGGGCAAATGTTCGGCATTTTTGTTTATTAAAAATTACAAAAGACTGATAGATTATCAAAATTGACTGTGCCGTTATTAGCAGTGGCTGAAGAGACCAGTCGGCGCTGCAGGTAAGCTACAGCACACAGAGATGCTGTCTTACCAGTAGTAGTGTGTAGTGAATAAGCTCCGGAAACACTGTGCAAATTGGTCTAATTACACGCATCAAATAACTGCCTATTGGCGTTTATTTAAATCGACGTTAAATTAACAAAATAACTTGTGTTTATCGTGCATGGATGGGCCTAGCCACGTGGTTGTGTTTGCTTGTTCACTTCATTTGACTGCCTCCGCGCCCCGACGCCGTGTGTGATATCCTCATAAGATGATGATGATGTCTAAAAGCTTGAAATACTCCGCACGCACGCAAACACATCACAACTTTAAATAGTCTGACTGAGTCAGTGACCTAGATACTAGAGAGAGAAGTGTTTGTGAGCACACACGGATTCAAATGCCTTCATGCTTAAAAGCATTTGTGAGCCTTCCACAATGTTTCTCAGGCAGTGTGTGTGTGTGTTTGAGAGTGTGTGCACTCATCCTACTGCATACTTGAATTGTGTGTGCTTACGAGCGTCTCTTTTCCCTGCTAGTGTGTGTTTACACAATGCATAATTTAACAGCAGAATAACCCCCACGTTGTCAACAAAGCACTAGCACAGGAGGAGTATTCAAAAACACTACCTCTGCCTCAAATAAATGGAGAAATTCTACAGTCTGTGATTCACTCGTGCCCCCCCCACACAGCCTATAATAAGTGAAGGCAAACAGAAGGAAACAGGAAATGTGACAGACTTCCTCTGAGTGGTCTTGTTCAAGATGCTCCAGTCCTTCCTCACCGCCGTGTACGTGCCTGTAAACACACTCGATGGGCAAACGTGTGACTACAAATGACCAACATCATATTTACAGTACTTGCTTGTCTCGCTGCTAAACTTGAAAATGAGCTTCATTTAAAAAGGGAAATACCGCTACACAAAAACACAAGACAATAAATAAATACTAAGTAGGGGTGTGGGGAAAAAAAATCAATACAGCATAGTATCGTGATATTTTCCATGGCAATACTGTATCGATACACGGACGCCAGGTATCGATCTTTTGTTATATAAATCGCACATGAGAATTTAACTTTTTGGTACTAAAATAATATCTTTTATAATATCTCTTATAAAATAAAATCTCTTGCTTTTTCAGTATACTAGAAAGCTCCACAGGACCATATAGTGGACTGAAAAAGTGATACGAACAAACAGATCTTTTTAGATTAACAGATGTTGACAAAGACCTAATTTGAAGTTGGAAAAAAATTGCAATATATCTCAATATATTTAACATTGCAATAAAATCGAATCGCAGCATAAGTATTGTGATAATATATTGTGGGGCCTCTGGTCATTCCCACCCCTACTAACAAGTGGAACAATCTGGACACAATTTATTTTTTTTTTTTTTTTAAAAAAGGACAAACATTTTTTCTACACCATTGGAACATTATCTAAATTGCCTGCTTCTCATTTTGTATTCAAGGTCCGCAAATTCACAAGATTAATTTTCATATATAATTATCCTCCCTGTCATCGCTCCCCTGCTGTCACTTTCTTCAGCTAACAGATTATCTCACTCCCTCTTGCTGTTTTACTCAGTTCTATTTTTCTCTCTCTCGCCTCCCATCAGCCTCTCCTTCTCCTCCTCCTGACTCTCTCCCTCATAACACTCCAGTCCCTGGTGCGAATTAGATCAAGCCTCTCTCTTTTCCCTCTCTGGTTCAGCCGCTGTAACCACTTGTTAATTCTCTAACGAGTTTCCATCCCCTTGACGACACCTCCTTCACTCTCTCTGGCTCAAGTTCATGTCGTGACATCATCACGCTACTCTACCCGACCTCTCCCTGACCTCTGTTAGTCTGTCTGCTTCTCTTCTAGTCAGTCTCTACGGGTACTAAGTCTATTAGTCCATTGCTGTGTCTGCGTCACAACAGAGCTTCTGACTGGTGCCTCAGACACAAAAGTCGTCTTACATAATCTCTCCCTCAGCTTACCCACAATCACAGACATGTGAGAGGACAAACACACTTTGAATTCATATAACGTAATGGTTGCTTTCCACCTTCATTTAAATCCAGTTTAACACTAGGACTGTGTCAAAGCTAAAGCATGGTTTAAACGCTTCAGCGCAAGACTGATGCAACAATGAAAGCCTGGGCTTGTTTTGCAAACACTGACTGTGGTGGAGAGACGGTTTGGAGGACGAGTGCTACAGCGCTGCCTCCAGGTTAAAGAATGTGTAAGTGTAGGAGCAGGACGACTGCAGTGGTGGAGGCTGGAGTCAGAGAAGCTGAAGTTGGCTGTGATGATGTTTTAACCCCAAACTGCCAACTGATGTAAACGAAACATGTGTTTTTATCAAATGGAGAGCACAGATTCAAAAGGGATTTTCCCCAGACAGAAAGCTAGTAATGGTGCTAGCTCTAGCCTTGCTTTGATCTTATGATGTAAATGTCACCATGCTTTATAAAATTAGCATGCTAGCAGGAAAACGGCAAGTAGATTTTGTTAATTCTTCCATTTGTTTATTTGGGGCTTAACCTTTATGTATTTACATCTATAGATATTTACTCAAAAGAATCTAATTATTCCTTCATGAGTACTCCAGCTAAGCAACAATTTATACTGAAAGAAAATATGTTCTACATTTTCACCAGGTGTTGTTGTCCTAATTAATTTGTTTTATGCAAGAATGCACTAAATGAATAAACGCTATTCAAGGTTTTAAAGCTTTCTTATTTGGCTGCAGGTGAACTGATATAAGATAAATATTGTTTTCTAACTTTCCCTCTTTGTCTTTGCATTCCTAGGAAATACATTTTGTTTTTGGCTTAACAGAATAACATTCTGTTGATAAAACATTTCTAATAAATTAACCAGTGAACTGCTTGATGCAATAACTTTTCAAATTTGTCTGACCATATACATTTTTCCAGTCAGGCCCCTAAACATGCTAGCTGTTAGCTAGTTGACATGTGGGGCACTGTTGTGAATGCTCTTATAAAGCTATGCGAGTTTACACATGAGCACAATGTGAGCGCAGATTAATATAGCATTAAAAAGCAGAAGTCTGTTTTTTTAAAAATTTGTGTTAATCTGATGTTGTAACTACATTATTACACTCAATGACTAAACAGTAAAGACCAAATTACCTCACCGTGGAAGCACACCATGTATTGACTGTCGAGCTGTACTTGCCCTGAGAAAATGGAGTGCTGTAATCTTCTATAATCCTTAGCACCACTGAAAATGCCTTCAGTCAGGTACTGAATACAAAATACTCACAGACGGCCTGAGCAGCAGCAAAGCAGCTTTGATGCCTGCAGTCATATTCTAACATCACTTTGCGCACGTGGCTCTTTTTTTTAATTTAATTAAAATATATGTTGTTAGATAAACGTGGAAGTGTGTGTGTCTCACATTCCATAAAACAAATGTTTTTTTAAGACTAAAAATGAACTGATCTATACGGGAGAATAAACACAAGTCAAAGTCAAACAGTTAAAAAAATACTTTCCTTCTTTTCCCTCACACACACACACACACACACACACACAGCTGTCCAGTAATTTGCTGTAGTGAAACAGTGAACCAAACAACAGAGCAGAAACATAAAGGATGGATGAAAGAGAGAGCAGCAGACTAACACAGAGGGAGGGACACACAAAGTAGAGAAAAATGTTTGAGAGAAATCATTCATCTGTGTGTGTGTGCACCTGTGGTGTATATATCAGTGTGCATGCTCACATCTGTGTGTGTAGACTGTACGTCTACTTCCCAAGGTCACTGCTGAGAGCTTGGAGGGAGGTGGGAAAATTAACAAGACCAGTGGACAATGACGTTAGCCCTGCAAGGAACGCTGCTCTTAAAGGGACAGCTCGGGATGCCGGTTTGCAGGGAAAACTCAATGTAGATGACGGCTTAATTAATTGGTTATTTGGATTTTATTTATTCAGAAACATGCAGAGATCAAGAATTTGTTTGTTGAAGCAGAACTGCCCAGAACTGAAACAAACACACAGAACAACATTATGAATATTTCATTCTAGGGGGGGGGGGCAGAAAGAAATAGCCAGAAGGAGAGCGATAGAGAGCATAAACTGCTCTACCCCCGTAGTACCGCACACACACAGACAGTGTGGTCACTGGTGCTGCCTTCACTCACATTGAAAAAGAACAGGCAGTATCTCTATACAAAGCCACTCAGGAGGTTTGAGGCAACAAAAGGCTTTTCATTACTGAACTACAGACATGGGACAACTCTAAATGAAGAGGTCTCGCTGTGTGGCTGTGTGCTCAGAGGACATAATCCAACAACACACACTCACACAAATCTTGTTTTTCCAGTTGCCTTCAAAAGGTTGTATAGTATAGTGAGGAGTAGGTGAGAGGCAGCTAACTACAGCGGCTCCCAGACTTGTGCTTTTGAAAAGAAAAGAGAAACACCTTTTCGAGCCTTCCTGACAGCAGTCATCTCTCACAGTCTATAGTTTCACTTCTTGCTTTCTCATCCTCTCAATTTGCTTGCTTTTGTGTCACTTTCCTATTCTTATATCAACCTCTTCCTCTCATCTTTTCATCATCTTTCACCTTTGGCTGTCACCCCTTGTATCTCTGCTGACTTTCCTCTTCTCTCTCTACGTATGCTGTCCTCTTGCTTTCCATTTCCTTTTCCTGCCCTCCCTTGAACTTTGCTTTGTAAGATTAAGTAGCACTGAAGTGAGAGCAGCCCCCACCTGTGCACTGCACACAACTCTGCTGTCGTCGTTAATGTCATCATTTAGTCCGAGAAGTCAGACATCGGTATAAATGCCAAAGGAGCTGTTTAACTCCGGACAGGTGGGGGCAGATGTTTCAACCAGATGGTTAAATCCTCAACAATACAACTTCTTCATTCACACATAATCGAACCTGAATGCACACTAACCCATGGAGACAAAAAAGGTCCCCACCTAGAGACAGCTTTTTGAGAGATGTGGTTGTAAGATTCAGGTTATAATTAGGTTAGGGTTAGGTATGTAGTTGTGATGGTTAAGGTTAGGGCAAGGGGTTAAGGAATGCATCATGTCAGTGAGATGTCCCCAAATGTGATGGAGGCAAAAACGTTGCAGTTGTAACTTCATGGTGCAATCATCTTTTCTGGTTGCACTTCACCTACAGTGCATGCCTGATACTCACCCAAATAGATTTTACACAGTGGACAGAAAGTAAGAGGCTTGGAAGCACTTGGCCCTCGCTATTTTGGACTTCAGACTTTTTTATTTTTACTCTTCATGTCTGAAAGCTCACCATCTGCTCCAGCAGAACAATCAAACAACAACAAAAAAACCGTGTCAATCAGTTTTTCAGATGATTGTTATGTCTGTTCAGTTGCAGCGTTGTGTGCCATAATGAGTCCTGCCTACCCCATATTGTGTGTGTGTGTGTGTGTGTGTGTGTGTGTGTCTGACTAACCTGAGAGTAGAAATTTGACATAGTGGTGGTTTCTATGTCCTTCTTTCCCAGTATTTCCATTTTGACTGGAGCTGATGGGAACTTATTTGAGAAGTAGTCCAAGAAGTCAGGCAGGTAGCTCGCTTCTCCGTGGACAATTCCCATGACGTAATGAGCTGCCTGGAAGGACAGGAATAAAATGGGTGGGGGAAATCACATTATACATCAGGAGTACCGACAAAAGTGCTCAATTAATTTTCAGCACGTGCATCGTTCTGCACTGAACTCAACATCCATGGATCAATCTGATCAATCCATGCCGTACCTGGGATGAGTCCTCGCTGAAAGACAAGGTGACGAACTCCTGGGCGAATCTCTGCCTCTGGCCCATGGAGAGAGAGGACAGCTGGGACGTGTAGGCGTGAGCCACCAAGGCCCCTCCGTTAGGCTGGTTCTCTATGTGGATGTACGGGGCAAACTCCAGGCCCGCCATGCCAGGATAGGTGCACTGCGGCTGGTGTTTGGCCGGGGAAGGTTGAGAGGCCTTGATGGAGGACGTCGGAGAGTTGAGGAGAGAGGAGTTAAAGACAGATTTGGAGGCAAGGGGAGGGGACGAAGGCAAGACATGTGCAGTTTTGTTGTTAGGTGGAGGATAAACGGGTAGAGGGGACTTGAATGGAGACAGGGAGGAGTTGTGTGTGGGATTGGAGGATGGAGAAGAGGAGGTGGGGGGTGGAGAGGAAGGAGGGAGGAGAAGAAGGCCAGCACAAATGGTTTGGCAGGAGCGGTGGTACATCTTCACTCGTTTGTGTTTCTCCCCCTCTTTGTGTTTCTTCTTCTTTTTCTTCTTCACTTTTTTGATTTGCAGCTCCTCTGAGTTGATCTTGGCCTTCTCTTTTTCATCTGGACAGAGTGGCGCGCAGAGAGAGAGAGAGAGAGAGAGAGAGAGAGAGAGAGAGAGAGAGAGAGAGAGAGAGAGAGAGAGAGAGAGAGAGAGAGAGAGAGAGAGAGAGACCTTATTATTTAAAGGAAAGAGGCTTTTTACAGGAGAGGACATTTTTAAAAGATCAACACAGAAATATGAAACAAAAATCGTTATTTTGAAAAGGCTTAAAGGGAAGTAGGGAGACACATCAGTCATGCAAGCTTAAAAAGAAAAGTGTACCGTCATGTGTGATGGATCACCAAACCAATCCTCAGCCCTTTTTATTCCCCTGCTGTAAGAAGACACTTTTCAATGTACTTTACAGGGAATCAGCTGCTTTTGCAATGACAACTGCTCAGAAAAAGGCCTCCAGTAAAATTAGGTGCAAGAGAAAATCTGTAAATGCAGAGCTGATTATGCACCAGAGTCTGTCAAAGGTATTTTAAAAAAAAAAAACAAAAACAAAAAAAAACAAATACCCGACTTTTGTTGCATTAGTTATCTTTTTTAATTATCAACACACACTGATACCTGATAAATTCCCTCATTAAGAAACTACTCAACAGGAAATAATGAGTCCTAACTATTTTAAGTAAATGTAGACAGATAACTCATAGCTTTTCCCAGATGGTGTGCATCTCCGCGGGTGCATGCATAAAATAAATTGAAGACATGGAATCCCTCGAGAAAAACCGATACGACTAATCCAGGAAACAAGCTTTCGAGTGGCATATATGTACAGAGAGATTACCGCAAATGCATGTCTCTTGAATGCTTGAGGCGGGACAAAGTGGGACATGCTAATGTATGCACTGTGTTACTGTATGTTTCGTGTCTGAGTGTGAATGTGTGAGAGCTGTTCCCATGTGTTTGCAAACGTGTTGCTGGCTGTTTCATTCGTGCCCAGTGGTTGCGTAAGTAAGTGGACACGTATATATTTACTGTAAGTGTGTGCACACGTGAGTCACTTTGATAGAGGTGCTGCTGCCTCAGCATGATTCAAATATCAGCTATCATCTCATTCATACACAAACACCTTCAGTCTAGTTTGTACCCTGCACACGTTCAACGGCAGATAAGGGAGGCATGAGAGACAGAATGAAAAACAGCGGGGGGGGGGGGGGGGAGAG
>NC_060165.1:13139647-13143183 GCF_021292245.1 Micropterus dolomieu | reverse complement strand
GGAGAGAGAGAGAGAGAGAGAGAGAGAGAGAGAGAGAGAGAGAGAGAGAGAGAGACACACACACACACAATACCCAAGCTACTAATCCAAAAGCTCTTTACCCTACATGTCAACCCTCCCCCCAATTCTCTCTACACGCACACACACGCACGTTTATTCACACACCTTAACCTTCATCAGTCCACAGAGGAGCAGCACGATAAGGAGAAAATGTGTGAGGTGTGATACATTTGTTGGATATTGCGATGGTGGCATGAAATGTAATAAATAGATTTAAGTACGCAATTTCACCGTTTCATGCTTGTGCAAACTTCAAATTTAGATACTGAAAAGACATCTTGTTTTTTTAGTAATAAAAGCCTTCCAGCAATGGTTCCTTCCTTTGTGGCTTATTGTGGGCAGGTTACAGGTAGCTTTCTTTTGCCGTGAAACACATGTATGTTTTGCACAGCACGTACACTGTCTTGTATGAGCTTGTGTGGTGGGATAGGCTGATTTATGTACAGAAACTCGAGGAACAAAAGTGATGTCATGGTCAGAGAACAAAAAAATATCTCCCCGTTTAGATTCAGGAATGGCTTACCAAGAGTAAGGTTGCAACTAACAATTATTTTCATTATCGATTAATCTGCTGATTTTTTATTATTCTTTTGGTATATTCAAAAATCCCAAACTCACAAAATTCATCAGTTTAATTCACAATGATATAAAACACCGAAATGCAGAAAATCCTCACATTTAAACATCTATAACTACAGATGTTTGGCTTTTTGCTTTAAAAAATGACTCTTTTTGTGGCTCAATAAAACCAATCAATTGACTAAATATTTCTGATCCAATCAAGAGCCATATGACCAGCTGTAACACCCCAACAGTAAATCCCCTACCTGTTCACTTAACTGTTACTCTAAAAAAACATGCTTTTATAATTTATGATCTCATTAATAAAACCTCCTTCGTTAGGGTTCTATAAGAGGGTTATAAGTCAGATAAGCTCCCATTCAAAACACACACACACACACACACACACACACACATATAGGCTGAGTGGTAGTAAAGCAGCCTTACTGTCAGAGGAGCTGTTTGCTGCTTATTGATTTCCTCTGGCTGCCTCTCTCTCTGTCCCCCTTTTCATTTGTAAACTTAACACTCTCCCAGTGATTGAATTTCCAACTTCACCTCCCTGACTCTATCACTCCCAACATTTGCAAACTTAACACTCCCTGATTAAATACTATTACTGAAAAGCTACTCTCTGGTGGGTAGAGCCTCCTACTCATTTCTCCCTCGACGCAATATCCCACCCTGCATCCCAGTGTGTCTCTTTTATCCCAAATACACATGATTAAAAGCTGGGCTCTCTAGCGAGAGGACTGCAGAATTAAGACACGCTGCCTCTTCCCCTCGCTCAATTCACTCTTTCCAATCCGACCTAACACTCCCCTCATACCGAGAAGATGAGGCCGCCCGGCCGTTCCACAGAAAGTACGAAAATTGAAAGGATGAGCTAAATTATCCATCTGTAATTTTCATCTGCAGCCGCTGGCTACGGTACGTTGCCATAGCTTTGCTAAGTCCTTTACATGTCACAGCGTGGTCATGACATACCAACACAGACACTGCGGATCTGACCTGAGTTTGGGGACAAATCCAATCAATCAATCAGAATAAAATTGGTGTCCATTAATACATGTCAGTGTGCGGTGTGTATCTTGTCTCTCTGAAAAGGTGAAGCAAACAGAGAGAGGCATGGATATTATGTCAGCGCTCTGCAAGTAATTCACTACTGCCAAAAGGTTAACAAAGACACTCGCCACCGCATTCATGAAGTGCACACCTGGGAACAGACTTGTGCACACAGCAGAGCCAGACTGATACACCTGTAGGCTGGCAGCAGCATTTTTATACAGTGTAATTTTACTTTTTTTATTTCAAGGTTTAAAAAGCTCTATTGTATTTGTATTTTACTCACAATGGAGTTCTACTGTTCAAAATGTACCATTATCGTCTATAGTACTGTTGAGTGAAGTTGTTCAACAGTAAAACATCCTGCTTCAGTATGTACTGATTTTTAACTGCCTCAAATATTCACGTTAGTATCAAAGTAGTATCAAGCCATTTTTGTTGATTTTGGTCTCAGCAAATCACATATTAGTCATACAGTAGGAGAGAAATACAGAAAACTGTGTTTAGGGTTTTAACTAACAGTTGTTTTTTGTCAGTTGTTTTCATAATATGATGTTTTTGTCCTTGATTATTAATTATTATTCATTTACTGCAAAAAATGCCTGAAAATAATTAAATAATCCATCACAACATTTGTGAAGCTGGAACCAGCAAATATTTGGCTTCATTTTAGATAAATCACTTTAATAGTTATCGATTATGAAAAATTGTTGGCGATTGTTGTTCTGTCAATCGACTAATCAATGAACTAGCTCTAACAATGTCGTCCATCTCAGTCACTGCTAATGTTGAGAGTCTTTTCCTACTGTTATTCAAACATTTCTTTTGGTAGGTATCACATTATAAAACACTTTCCTGTCCTAAAGTGAGAACAGGTGAAGGGGAGAAGGGCACAATTACAAATACCATCGCAAATACAAGCAGAGTACAGACACAGATAGAGATGGATAGAGTAGCAAATTAGCAAAGAGAGGGAGAGAGTCAACTAAGTGCCAGGGATCAAATTCCCAAAGGAAAAACAACAATACAATAGTTACAACCACTGACATGTTGTGCTATATTGGGGCTTTTATGGCGACCCCATGTTATTAAAATTTTTTGAACACCTACTGGGATGCAGAGCAGCTGCGTGGGCTACTTATATGTTACAAACATAAAGATGATAAAGTGTACAGTGTACAGTGTGAAAGTGGGTCGCTGAAAACATCCTTAATAACGTTAAGTGACTGGACTGAAGGACATGAATGCTTCTAATGTTTTGGTTCCCGAGATCTGGTTTCATTTTACTCAACACATTCAAATGTTTAGCGTTACCATCCTGGCATTTCTTTTTATTTAACTGCAGTGCCTTGCGAAAGTATTCGGCCCCCTTGAACTTTTCGACCTTTTGCCACATTTTAGGCTTCAAACATAAAGATATAAAACTGTAATTTTTTGTGAAGTATCAACAACAAGTGGGATACAATTATGAAGTGGAACGAAATTTATTGGATATTTCAAACCTTTTTAACAAATAAAAAACTGAAAAATTGGGCGTGCAAAATTATTCAGCCCCTTTACTTTCAGTGCAGCAAACTCTCTCCAGAAGTTCAGTGAGGATCTCTGAATGATCCAATGTTGACCTAAATGACTAATGATGATAAATAGAATCCACCTGTGTGAAATCAAGTCTCCGTATAAATGCACCTGCTCTGTGATAGTCTCAGAGGTCCGTTTAAAGCGCAGAGAGCATCATGAAGAACAAGGAACACACCAGGCAGGTCCGAGATACTGTTGTGGAGAAGTTTAAAGCCGGATTTGGATACAAAAAGATTTCCCAAGCTTTAAACATCCCAAGGAGCACTGTGCAA
>NC_060165.1:13071866-13139547 GCF_021292245.1 Micropterus dolomieu | reverse complement strand
CAAAATGTTATGTTTGGCGTAAAGGCAACACAGCTCATCACCCTGAACACACCATCCCCACTGTCAAACATGGTGGTGGCAGCATCATGGTTTGGGCCTGCTTTTCTTCAGCAGGGACAGGGAAGATGGTTAAAATTGATGGGAAGATGGATGGAGCCAAATACAGGACCATTCTGGAAGAAAACCTGATGGAGTCTGCAAAAGACCTGAGACTGGGACGGAGATTTGTCTTCCAACAAGACAATGATCCAAAACATAAAGCAAAATCTACACTGGAATGGTTCACAAATAAACATATCCAGGTGTTAGAATGGCCAAGTCAAAGTCCAGACCTGAATCCAATCGAGAATCTGTGGAAAGAACTGAAAACTGCTGTTCACAAACGCTCTCCATCCAACCTCACTGAGCTCGAGCTGTTTTGCAAGGAGGAATGGGCAAAAATTTCAGTCTCTCGATGTGCAAAACTGATATAGACGTACCCCAAGCGACTTACAGCTGTAATCGCAGCAAAAGGTATTAACTTAAGGGGGCTGAATAATTTTGCACGCCCAATTTTTCAGTTTTTTATTTGTTAAAAAAGTTTGAAATATCCAATAAATTTCGTCCCACTTGTTGTTGGTTCTTCACAAAAAATTACAGTTTTATATCTTTGTTTGAAGCCTAAAATGTGGCAAAAGGTCAAAGTTCAAGGGGGCCGAATACTTTCGCAAGGCACTGTACATACCATGGAAAGTGACAGAAGTGACAGAACAAGAACATAGTAACACGTGATTTTGTCCTCGCTCTCACACCAACACATTTTTCACATTCTTTCTGCTCACACATTTAGAAATAAAAAAAAAAAAAACCCCATTAAAAAAGACAATCTACTGAAGAGGATTGTCATATCAAGACAATGTTAACAATATCATATCACAACATGTCTTGCAAATATCAAGTAAATGTTTAATGCGAACAATCGTTTTTAAATACCTATTTATATTGTATATACCAGGGTTTCTTCTTGTTTCACGAACATAACACAAAAATATGGAAGTATGATAGAAAACCACTAGGGATAGCCTAAAATGATTTATTATATCACATGTGTAGTACTTCCAAGCAGTATATAATTAATTCAGTTGATGCGACCTGGATCCAGATGAGTGGCATAAAATGAATTGATGGATTAACCAATTAAAAATGATTAATTCATTTAAATTAAGCTAAAACTGACATTTGCCCATTATGAAACTACTGTTAGGTAACAGTAGTGACAGGGCTTGCTATAGATCTGATGGAAACGCCACAAATAAAAGGACTGAACAGCCTCCTGCACAAATAATCCACTGTCAACAGCCCACAAAATTATTTTATGACCACTATTGATGCTTATGGCAGGAAAGAGAAATATTATGTATTTTTGTAAATAAATACATTTGTAATACCTTCTGAGGCCTACACCAACTCTCACCTGTTATCACATGACAGAAATTCTATCAACTTTTTAAGTATCTTTGTAAATGGAATACTTTTTGGTTTTGGACTTTTGGTTGGACAAAAAAAGCAATTTGAAGACATCACCATAAATATATATATTTTTTAAACTTTCAGCCTGACATAAATCAATTTGTTTGCGTGCATGTGTGTTTCCACCAACCTTTAATGGGCTGCTTGACTTCACCGTTCTCCCTCTTGATCTCGTTGATCACTTTGTGCTTCTTCTTCTCCTTCTCTTTCTCTCTGTCTTTCACCTTCTTCTTCTCCCTCTCCTCCTGGTCTCTCTCTTTCGCCTTGTCCTTGGTAGAGTGCTCTGTGGAAGCAGAGAAGGGAAGGTTTCAGGTCTCGGTGGTAGAAACACCTTACTGCACTCTTCATCTTGGCCATCACCCTTAAATTTTCCTTAATCTTGTCGGTCTTCTTCCTACGAAAATGTTTGGCTTCTCCTTCCCTGCTCTACCGAGCCTCTACTCTTATCTCTCATGTTTCCTCGGCACTGTAATTACCTTCCAGTTCCCTTCAAGACCGCAGCCGTCACTCCGCAACTTCACTTCATAAACTCATCAGGATATCCTGCGCATTGCTTTACCCCAAAACCAATCCCTGTCTCAATGTTCTGCCTCTTCTAGTTTCAATATTCTAAAATCCTCCCACTGCTTTTTGACTCGTTTTATTTTCTCTGTCAGCGCTTCTCCGTCACACAGAATCATTTGAGTGTTGAGGGAATATTGAGTGTTGAGGGCTCGAGAAATTGGAGTGCACTCGCTGTGGATGAGAGCATCAGTTTAAAATGTAAATATACCATCACGCACACCTCTTCAGTTTTTGGGAGTGCTTTCTAAAGGCAAGGCATGTCTAAGTGTGGACGGATGTAAATCAACACCTCTCACCTCCAGCCGAGCTAAGAAAATTTCCCCTTTCATAAAATTACTTTTATAATTTTAATCAAATCTTTTATACCCCTCCTACTTTGATTCTTCATTCCCATTAATTTCCCATTAAAGAAAAAAAACTCCCTTATTTTTTCCGCACTAGTTCTTTTGCTGATTCTTTCTTTTCCTTCCCAAATAACTTTTTTCCCCTCTTTGAACTCAGTCAGATCCGTCTTTAAAAAAGGAAGCAGTGTTTTCAGGCTGTTCTCTCTCCTGTGGACGTGGGGAGTGGGAAAGTGAACGCAGTGGGGTTGGACTCGCTGTTTGCGGGATCAAAGGAGAAAATGCTTTGAAAGTAAAAAGGCTTAAAGGAGCGGTAGGAGAGGTACATCGATACACTCTTTTTAATGATTGTGTTTAAATAAATACTGTGGCATTTTGAGGCTTAATGGGTCGGTTTTCTCACTTAACATGCAGGTAGTCATGCCCCCACATACAGTGTGGTTAACAGTAGAAATGCCAAGAATGTTAATAAACCATTTTAAGAACTCTGCTGCAGAATTTACCAGACACCGTGAGCTTCCTGGTGGAAGGAAAAACAGCACGTTTCAAAACATCAATTTAGGTCCACAGGATACTGCCTTAGAAAGGAGAGCTCATTCAGTTCAACTGCCAGATTTATAAAAACATGTCAGACCATGCCGGAGTGGTAACATTCATGAACTGATGAATGAACCCAAGTGGCTGACCTGGCTTTAAATACACTGGAGGGCATACTGATAACAAAGAAGAGACCATCCCATTGGATACAGGGTCAAAAGTTCAAACTGAGTAACTAAATGTCAAACAATGTTGATTTTGTTCGGGCAGCACAGTACAAAACTAGAGGCGTAAATGAATCAGCCATTAATGTGAACCATGAAACTGAAACCTTTTTTTTTTTTTTTCTTGTTTTTTTTCTGACTTTCTCACAGCAGCCGCTTTTGAAGGGGAACCCAGCAGGTGGTTTTTGCTGTTTGGATGATCACAGAAGAGAAAAGACTTTGAAAGACTGAAGGCCAGAGGCAGGCTGGTGTCACACCAGCACCAACTGCTGTATAGACGATGGCATCGTCTATTGGCCCAACCCTATTCGTTATCCATGTTGCGGTCACTCCTGGAAATCCAGGCTGATGTTGTAGTTTTCTTCCAGAGAGGGGTCATGTGATGGGTGCCTGACAAATCAGGGAAGGATAGGCCATGACTGATAGGACCCAATCAGGAAGCCAAATGTGAGTGTCTGCATCATCATTTTCAAAGTCCTCCGTTTTCACCTGTGTGTACTAATACATTACCCCGGTTTCAAAACAAAAACGGAGTCAGAAGCATTTTCAAACTTTCCCGTTTTAGGTGGTCGGATTCTGCGTTTTAGTATGAGGTAAATGTAGCAAAAGTGCTGTGTTTTAAAATGAAAACATAGTAATGTGAATGTAGCCTGTAGTCCAGCCAGGTTTGAATCTGTGTTAGCAAAGACGGGCGACCTGTCCAGCCCCTCTCTGTGACGCTGAACAGGATGAAAACAAAATAAATGAAAGAATTCTATTTAACTGACAAACATTAATGTTGTAATTTTATTTTATTTACATGACTTCAATTTAACGTTCTGAGTACCCGATTTTTTGACCGGCAAACTGTTTCTTTCGATCTCTGAACATCTTTCCCTTGAAGTTTGTTGTGAATCTAATTAACAAACAGAATTATGCAAATTCGGTTTCCTGATGCTTTGTGGAGGAATGTGGAGGCTTCAAAGATTAGACATAGTGAGAGCTCACCACTGTGAACAAGAGCAGTCCCACGTGAACAAAAGTGACTCACTGTGGCAAACTGGGATAAAAGGAAACAGGTAAAAGCCTTCCAGGTCAACAATGTGCGTGTGCATAATATTTAAGTCTGTAGGGTGAAAACAGTTACATTCAAAACATGTGAGATATACTATATCACTTCTACTATCAGTCTGCCATCAGCAGCTCAGTTGACATTAACCTGAGGCTGATAGGGGAGGGAAGATGGAGCTGCCCAGCCAGGCGACCAAGGTACAAAATAATTTGAGATTTTTTTTGATCGGTGTTGTTGGACTCACTATAAAACTACATGTAAACCTGCCCACCAGGAAAATCCTGCTACTCCAGATGGTCAGTCCACCCCCGCTGGTGTGGCAAATCCATGCTTCACCATTCAAGCTGATTTCACAGTAATTTAGCAATAAGGTTCACATAGTTTTTGTCATTCTAATGAATTGCTACTGCAGAGTTAAGTGTCTTGTAATTTTTGGGAATGAACAAATGGCCCTGCCCACAGTAACTTCATTGTGTGCTGATTGCAGCTAAGCTTAATTTTCTCCCCCCCTTCGCTGTACACAGATGAGCAACCCCAGATATAGTCAGGGATTCTGTCAGCATGGTGCATTTACATGCACACAAAAAAAACTACTTACTGCAAAGTCAGAAATTTACATGGTTCACAACCATCCCACTTCCCAAGTAACACAGGTTTACATGACTTATAGGCTAGCTAGTAATTAGAAAATAGATGGATTTCATTTGGCCCACTGATGTACAACTTGATAAAGTTGTAAAGTACCTTCATGACTTATTCAGTTCTGATTTATCTGACTAAAAAATAAATGTGAGTAGGATAACCTTTAGGAGAACTGCATTTGATTAGAATTATAATATCAGACTGCATGCAAATACCCTGGGTGTCAACAACAGGCCACACAGCTGTATACTGGTCTTGCTGAGGATTAAACCTGCCTGTGACCTTTGAGTTAAACAACAACTTCTTTCACACTAATACAATAATGGGTCCTTATCCTGGCCCACTTCTTCACCGCGCTTTGTCAGAATCAAGTCTCTTATTTCAATACCAAATGTAACCAGGAGTCACTGCTCCCTGGCCTTCAGCCTCTGCTCCAACAGCAAACCACTAATAATATTACTGCTACTCCCTTCCAACCAGGTTGGAGCACAATCGGCTTCAGAACGGCGCTCCCAAAGCTGCCAGTACTTGCTCTCCAGCTCAAGGACTCTTTCCAGAACCGGGCACAAAACTCGTGTGCTCCTGTTGAACAGCAGTCTGTCTAACCACTGGGCCAAACATGTATTAAAAAAACACAAATTTAAATTGTGGTTTTCTTCAGTGCCATCTTAAGACCGTGTCGACTGCAGCTGTGTCACAGAGTCGGCAGACTGACACACTGTTACCAGTTCTTAGAGGAAGGTGCAGCTCAGCCCGGAGCAGTTTAATCCTTGAAACATTATGCAGAGGATTAATGTGCGATTTCCAGCAACACTCTGCTCCACATTCATATACTTCCCAATCTTCAAATTTGAAGCTCCTAAAAATAACTACAGTCTCATACTGCTGGCCATTGAACAGCTCACTACATCAATTAGAGTTTCAGTGCTTTGCTCAAGAGCACCTCAGCACTATTATTTATTGCACAGGAGGAGTGTACATACAGCATTAACAGTTGAATGAACATAATATACAAATCAAAATGTACCTCAGCAATAAAACTACACTAACTGACTTTTAATCTTATGATTGCTCAATAAAAATGTAGCCTATAAAGCATGCAAGCACGCCCAACACAGCCTGTTTATAAGACTGTGTTAGGGCTACAGGCAAACAACACGTCTCGTTCACTGGTGTTGTCACGGACTGCAGTGGCCGTTCAGAGCGTGTCATGACCTCTTAAACTACCCAACTGGAAAAGGGTGACATCATGCACTCTCACACACACACACACACACACACACACACAGGCATGTGTCCACTCTGTACTCCCGCTAAAGTCTAAACACTCACACATACACACACGCTCAAATAATATTTACACGCAAATGCACACATGCAGAGATTTTGAGACACTGCTTTGGTGTGACGACACACAAATCAAAAGCCAAAAAAAGGTCCAATAATGAGACATGACAAAACATAAATTAGTGGCTACTGCATTGTGAAAGGATAAAATTAACCTGTCTTATAAAATAATATGACATACTTTTATCAATGGCCTGATGTCAATTACGTATATAATGGAACAGCATTATAATATTGAGCTACATGTATGTTGGACATATATAGTGTTGCTTTATTCTAATGACAGCTGCAAAGATTAATCGATTAGTTGTTGACTATTAAATTAATTGCTACTATTTTAAAATTGATTAATCGTTTTGAGTAATTTTTTGAAGAAAAAAAGTTTTAAAAATTATCCGATTTCAGCTTCTTAAATGTGAATATTTTCTGGTTTCTCTAGTTGTCTGTGACAGAAAACTGAAAATCGTTGGGTTGTGGACAAAACAAGACATTTGAGGATGTCATCTTGTGCTTTGGGAAACACTGATTAACCTTATTTTTTAGGCCAAACAATTAATCAATAACAGATTAAGCATATATATATTAAAAGAATAAAGGTTTTAATGGCAAAACAAGTTCACAGAGAGTGTGGTGGAATGAACTGTAGAACATTGAGTAATAAGCTGTAGAGCTCTGTGTCTGTTTCCCATACAGCCTGAGGTTACAGAGGGGGGCGTGGTGCTCTACCAAAACAACACTTACCCTATAATGGCGGGCGGCTGTCATATTGTTATGACAGCAGCGTGTAGTTTTAATACATTCACCGCTCCAAAGAAAATAAAAGAGAGAGATTTTAGCTTTGTTTATGCCGTTCATAACATCTTAGTCCGGATCTACTACATTTCTATTAAACGTAAGTGAATATAACAGGTTATGTTTTCTCAACACGACGTAAATACGTAACAGTTCCGCAGAATCAGGAGAGCAGCCGGTTACAACGTAACAACCAGGTCGCGCGACTAACTGCCCTAGAACGCTGTTGTGGAGCTAGAGGGTTCACGAGCGGGTGAACAAGCGGCGAAAGCAGCAGCCATATCCCGTAGAAACATCGACTGAGCTGGGCTTGAGAGCCTCTAAACTCGATGTAAATCTCGACTATAACGTGCAATTATAAATAATAGTAGTCTGCGGGTCCCTATATAACGTTAAGGAACGCCTTTTTGAGTAGCTAGTCCGAAAACGGGACTGTCCAGACAAATTAGGAGGGAGACAACTGCACACTCCGGGCCACATGTTCATATCCCAACTGGCTGAGTCCACGATGAGCCAAGTAAATATAAAAGGACCTAACTCTAGGATACTTATAATAAACACAACTCAAACTTTAGGAATTCGCTTCAAGTAAAATGTCTCGAAAGAAAATACCCTATGATGGCCTACCTTTGGGTGGCAACATGACCTCCCCATTTTCCCTCTTCACTGCAGAAGTGTTATTAAATCTGCTGATGTCGTTGTTGTTGTTATTAACATTACTCCCGGGTCCGGAGGTCACCAACAGTTTACGTTTCTTTTTCTCTTCTCCGCCTCCTTTCCCCTTCTCACTCTCTTTCTCCCGCTGTTTATCTTTATTCGGTTTCTTGGGTTTGGAGGATGAAGGCGCTTTGTGGAGGAAGAAATCGCTCTGTTTGAAGACTTTGTGTGTGTTTGTCGGTGGCTGGGATCCACCGGTAGCAGGCACCGGAGGGTTGTTGCCGCTCGTCTTAACCGGGGTGAAGCTCCACAAACCCGCACTACCGCTGCCAGAACTCTGCTGCTTCGTGAGCGGCTGGAGTTTCTCTTTGCCGCTACCGTTGCCTCCCACTCCTCCGTCCCTGCTGAGTTTCTTAGGTTTAACGCTCCTCTCTTCGACTCGGACCTTCTTGGGCGGCGGCGGGTTGAATTCCCGGGAAGACTGAGAGCGGTGTTCGGGGGCTCCCTTCGCCTCGCTCGGCTTGACGAGCGGGCTTTTGACGGAGGCGACCGCCGGGGCTGCCGCAGTAGCAGCAGCAGCATCTCCGGTGAGGTAAACGGAGCCCAGCGAGTCAGCCATCTTGAAGCCTCTCTCTCTATTTACTCTCTTTCCCCAACGGCCGCCGTTGCTGTTTTTTTTTTTTTTTGCTCGACGTGCGGGCAGGCAGTGAAGGGGCGGGGCACGCGTTTGACTGACAGGCAGGCAGGGAGGGATTAAGGCTTGACTGACAGGTAGAGAGGGAAAAACTAGAGGCGGGGCTTAGCTGCTGTATGTACTGTTGTGGTTGACAGTATTGGGTCGTTCATTAATCACTCATTAATCTAATCCAGCACAGACTCTGCCTTAATTTGCACAGCAACTATATATTATTTTCATTATCAAATATTTTGTCGATTATTATTTTGATTAATTGATCCATTTTTATGTCTACAAAATGTCATAAAATGGTGAAAAATACATGTCACACTCTCTGTATTAGAAATACCCATTAAATAATAAACATGAAGGATGAAGCATTTTTGCTTGATCACTGAGACATGTCCTAAAATGTTTATCAAAGTGAAAGAGGCAAAACTCACAACATGAATTTTTTTTTGTGGTTGTGACTTTGAAAATGCTTATTGTGTCAATCAATCATAGCCACCTGTGTAGAGGTGTTTACTCTTGGGCTGAAATGATTCAATTAATCAGCTGATTGGATGAAAATGATTGCCAACTATTATGATAATCTATTTAAATAGTTGAAATCATTCTTCAATCATAAAATGTTTAATAAATTAACTAAAAATTTAATACATTTCTTTGTCATATATGATAATACATTTATTATTGAAGACCTCACCTTGGATCTTTGGAAACAGACTGTTTTCTGACATACAGACCAAAAGATTTTGAGTTACATGACAAACCCATGTTTTGAGTTTCCCCGCTTCATCATAAATCAAAATGTAAGCCAGTTTTATTAAAACATTGCTGATTGGCAGCATCATGAGACACCCACACTGATAGTGGTTTCTGTCCATTACAAAATAGAGCAGACATATTCAAAATATGTAGTTTTATTAGGCTTAGTTTTACATTTGGATTTGAGACCTGACACCTGAACTGTGCAGTCAGAAGAAGTCAAGGCTGAAAATGATCTTGAAGTATATTACCCACACATGGTGAGAGGTGGTGTTTCCTCCAGGGTGTCCAGCCTAAAGGGAAACTTGCCCTCTTTCATCAAATCTTCACAACTACATTTATCACTCTCACAAACAGAACACGTCATTTTACAGTGTCATGAATCCTCCGGCGCTTTTTACACTGTGATTTACTAAACATGATTTGTTCAATCTACAACATTTAACTACTTTCTCATGTTCTCAAATAACTGGAGTAAAAAGTACAATATTGGCTGCTAAGATACAGTGGAGTAGAAGTAAAATGGAAGTACAAGTGCCTCAAAAGTATATTAAGGACAGTACTTGAGTAAATATAATTAGCTTCTTTCCACCACTGATTAGGACAGACCATAAACAAGATTATTGCATGATGCAAACCAGAAGTGGAAATCTGATGTCTCTGTGTGTTGAAACAGCCCAGAAGAACACCATGAAGTAATTGCATGTGCAATTGTGTATTTAGAAAGTCAAATGCTTCTACTGTATGTGGCCAATATAAAAATAACCTGGCCGAATACATTGTAGTGTAAATTCTAGGCTTCAAACCAAAGCTGAAACAGTTGTCAGTGTCTTCAGACGGCAGCGCAGCCTGCTGCTACTGCTCACATACACTGAACGACTATATTTATAAGCCATTACATAACATGTTAAACTGCTCCATGGGAAAACTGAGGTGACCCAGTTAAGATAGTAACCTAAACACACACACACACACACACACACACACACACACACACACAATAAGTGTGTTAAACAAAGGTTTGTAAGTCAGAAAAGGCCAAGGAGTAAAATAAAAGGGAGGAAGTTAGAAACTTGTGAGACGCCTGTGTAATTAATGTCCTAGATCCTTCCTTATGATGCAGTGTATGTATTTAAAGCGGCTGTGGCGTCAGTAAACTGTAATTCATTTAGTAGTATAAAGAAGTTTTTATCTGATAGAGTAGGCTGTGTAGTTTTTGTCTTTTTCTTAACTGAAAACATGTTAGAAAAATTCATTCTGACAGGAAAAAAGTATTTTCAGTGTTTCATTTGCAAAGTTATTTCCCTGCATGCCTTCTATTTAAAAAAAAGTTCTGTATTAGACTCCACAGGATTGTGAATCAATAAATAAAAAGAAGTGCAGAATGGAAGTGGGAGCTTGCTTGCATCACATACACTAAAGCACAGCAGCTGGACTATTTTGGGTCAAAGTTCTGGAAGTCCGGGGTGGATGGCTTAGTTTGACTCCTGATTTAGGTTTCTTAGTGGACAGATACCAAACACATTGAAATTAAATTTTGTTATTATTGTGGGTATGATTTCCGCAATTGGAGCAAACTGATAATCAATCAGTGAATGTGACTGCACTGTATGCATTCACTGGAGCTGTAAAAATGCAAATATAGTAAATCAATATGTATACTTTATTTTCAATATAACCAGAGAGGACTGACATGACTCCACAGACAGAAATGCCTAAAGCACCTCTCATGCAACAGTTACACATTAAGTATTGCAACGTAATGTATAATTAATCTGAAATGAGCATTGGCTACACGTGTGCAGGAGCAAATTATCACAGTATGTCTTCCTACCTGCTGTGTCTCTGTATGTCAAGCGAATACAAATGTGAAACTCTCAAGGTCTCTGTCTAAGACAGTGTTTACACCACCTGCGAGGATTAGTTAATCCCCATATTAGCGTGTGTGTATGTATACATTTGTCTCGGCAGATCTTCCAGGTGTGAGCAAGGATCTCCTGCTGTGACCCCCTCCCTCTATATATACACACCCCAAAACACACGCACACACACACACACACACAGTGATTGACATTATCAGATTATATGTGCAGTGCTATCAGCCAGTAGGAAACAATTAAATTATCTCTATCACTTGTGGCTTCAGAGACAAGTCAGAGTGATTTATCAACCAATTAACTGCTCTATATTGTAAATAAAAGCTAACTGTATGCACACACACAGACACACACTCATACAGTCAAACACAACCTGCACACTCATGCAAGTAAAAACAAAGAGGCATGTCCTTTCTTAATGTTCATTTTTACTGATTGATTTCTGCAACATACAAACATTTTGTGTGTGTGTTTATGTGTGAGGGGAGGCACAGAGGGGGGTGGTGGGGGGCTGAATCAGAGTCCCACGGTAGGCAGTGAGCAAACAGCAGCGAATCACATCGCTCACGCCGCAAATGGAGAAGAGGGGAAAAGCAGGCAGGGCAGGCTCTCACTTAAAGGCACAGGTGGGCTCTTTTCTGAGATTGAGGCTAGTATGCATGTGAAAGGGGGCAGGTAGGTGGGTGGGTTTGTGCTGCATAAGCAGAAAGAAAGAGGATTGGGGAAAGAAATGAGACTTTTCATCAATACGTCTATTAGTCTTTTTTTTTTTTTGCATTTAGTTACTTTGAACCATCAACAAGTTAGAGATGCTTTGTTAAAGAGAACTGACCTGTTGGCAACATAGACGCGTTAAAAATGACGGGCTTTTAAAAATGAAATAGGCAGAAATGACAGCGGGAGATTAAACAGAGAAAAAATAGCAGGGGAGGTTTTAAGGAGGCTCCTTGTCCAGAGCAGGAGATCCATCTCTGCTGCATGTTTTACTTTAAAAGAAAAAAAAATCTGTAAACAATAAAAAAATTGGGTAAAAAGTATAACAGAGGTTGAGGGATTATGTGAAAAGAGAAGAGAGAGGGGGAGGTTTGGGTAGGGAGCAGTGGGCTTGTGACGCAACAAACAACCGCGTATACAAAAATAACTTTTAAAATACCATTTACAAAAAAAACGACCATTATCATTATTATTATCATCATTAATATTATTATTACAATCTTATTCAAAGCCCGGTGTAGCTATCTGAAAGGGGGCTTGCTCAATGCTTTTCCTCTGCCAACCAAACAAAACGTTCAAAAAAAAAAAAAAAGTTCAATCTTTTTAAGCATATATTTCCAACATAATAAAAAATAAAACAAACCCTGAAATATTTGCCAGAAGCAAAAACAGAAAAGGGCAGAGGAATAATTTACAGTTTGAAGGGAAACGCTGTGTAGGAGAGGAATCATCATCATCATCATCATCATGCACTGACTTTCTTACATCTTCTGTTAATAAGAATATCTAAAGAGATAACAAAACAAATCTCAAATATTATATACCTAAACTGTCCTGTACAGTTCTTTATCTTTAAAAACAATGCATATACTGTATAGTTATGGTAGCTAATGAAGGAGAAGTTAGCAAAGAACAAAATCAAGGAGAAAACAGTAGTCCTGGGTCCCTAGCTGCTTGCATCTTTGTCTCACACACACAGAAGCAGGTACAGTATGATTTTTGGATTTGGCCGTCAGATGAGAAACCATGCTAGTCCTATTTGTAGAGAAGGGTGTTTTGTTTTAGGAAACCCGGCTTTATATTAATCTGTCAAGTCCCGTAAGAGTTTTAAGTGATGTGTAACATTCCTACTCCAAAAACTGAGGTTTATTGTGAGTAAACTGGCTTCTAAAATAAGAACTTGCATGGTTGTTCATCTCAGGGGCTCCGAAATAGGAGAATGAGAACAGAAACGCAGAGGTACAACGACAGGAAGAGAGCACAGGACAGTGCAGGGGGGAAAATAAATAAAACAGCAAATGTGAGTCCAAAGCAAAGACCAAGAGAAGCCAAATACACAGAGGGTGAAATGAACTGAAGAGAGAAGCCACATTGAGGAGGACTGTGATTGGCTTGTCTTTTCTGAGAGGCGGACTAAGGCAGGCTCATGGTCCCAGCAGTGAGAGCCAGAGTAACAGAGCTGATGAGTTTGGCCATTGCCAGTGTGTTTTGAGGTCATTTTATCTCTGTCATGACAGGAATTAGCAGAGTTCCTGAGCACACAGTTGGGAATTGCGCTGTAAAAGTTGCTTGATACAGGTGATACATTTCTCATAGTTGCTTTTTATTGTGAAAAACTTGAGAAGGGAACGCCTCTCATTGGGTTAAACGTTCCGCGATTCAAAGACGTATGCAACAAATCCAGATAAGGTTGAGGGTCATAAGCCCAACTGTTGCTTAATTCAGTCAATCAATAAAATCCTATTACACTGAATTACTAAATTTATTCACTTTTTACTATGCATTCAACAATGCCACGCCACACAAAGATGTCTACATTATTAACATCCACTGCCACAGAATTGGCAGATGTTTAAAAAACAAAAGGTTTCACATTTTGGAAAAGTATGCTTCTTTGCTTTTTTTCCCCCCAAAGAGTTAGATGGGAAGATTGATACCACTCTCATGTCTATACGGTAAACGTAAAGGCAGAGCTTCAAGCTGGTTAGCTTAGACGGGAACAGCTAGCCAGCTCTATTCAGAGGTAATTAGGTCAACCGCCTAACCACACCTCTTCAACTCACCAATTTACACTTTACATTTTATTTGTTTAATCTGTGTGAAAATGCTTATTGGGGGCTAGCTGTTTCCAGTCTTTATGCTAAGCTAACCAGCTTATGGCTCCAGCCCCATGTTTACAACATAGACATGAGAGTGGCAAGAAAAATAAATAAGCATTATTTCCCAAAACGTTGAACATCTCCTTTAACAGCAAAGTCTGAGGCCAAAATGGCTGCTACTGACCACTGCAATGACCAAACTATATCAATATATGACTCTGGTAAACAGGGAGGTCAGCATAGAAATATAAAGCACAAGAGCAGACATTACTGCCGTCTACACAGGAATGAACCCTATGGGAAACCACAACGGAGGTGAGAATCAGGTGAAGGTTGTTAAAAGTCATCTCAAGTGCTTCTGTTTCTATGCCGGTCCTTTGTAATGTAGCACCAGCACACAGAAGGGGGGGGGGGAGCGCGCACGCGCACCCTGGCAACCTGTACATACCCAACAGAAGAGGTTACATCATGGGTAACAGATTATCTAGGTTCGCTTTGAAGATTGTTGTTCATTCAGTAGGAGGAAGCAGACACTTCCGGGGGGGTTCAGTTAAACCTCAGGAATCAGCTTCCCACAGTAGCTTTCCTGATTGAAGATAATTCCTGATTTATGATGAAAAAAACAGAAAATGTTCTTCCTGCTAATTTAAGTAGAACACTTATTTATTTAACATGTCACACCTAAATCCATCTTTATTGAGCCCCAGAATGGACACCTTTTCATGATGTGTCTACAGCTCAGAGAGAAAAAAAAGGACCCCTTCTTAATCTCTCAAGTCACCAAGAAACAGGAGGGGGAAATACAGGAATTATCCTTTAACCGTTGACAGGAAAGTAACCAGAGTGATCCCAGGTCAGCGTCTACAGAAGTCAACACCTCTAACACCAGCAAGCCGGACAGGAAAACGTGGGCTTTGTTCTAAAGCCACTTGACCAGTAAGTGTTTTTCTGCTTTGCACAGTGGCACTTTAAAGGAAGGGCTGAGGAGGAGGAGGAGGAGGAGGAGTCAAACTGGAGAAGGTGTTGGCACAGAGTTACACAGAAGGTGTTTCTATGTAAAATTGTGCCGTGTGTTTGTGAAGCATCTATCAACTTGGTTTTTGGACCAGCCAGGTGAGCTCAGTATCCCCTGAAAAGGGGAGGACACTGTCGGTGGACGGGGCAGATGGACCGTTCCATCATGTCCACTCCATGGGGGGTTCCCGAGGGCCTTTAGGCTGAATGCAGCGGTTACCGAATCCTGACAGAAGAGGCAAAAAAATGTTTTAGCCGGGTTTCTGTTTTTGCTTTAAACTAAATAAAACACATCCAGAAAAGTCTCCCTTGCCCGTGTGCCTTTAACGCTTGCCTGGTCTCATAACCAATACATATTTTCTGCACATGCAGCCCAAAGTTAAGCCTCCAATGCCACACAAAAAAAACAAACCTGATGACATTAATAGAGGCCATGTTTGTCAGCAAAGAAAAATCATTACATGTGCAAATAATACGCAACCTCCTTCAGAGGGTTGACTAGTGGAAACATGACAAACAACAGCGTCCAGTCACGAGACAAGAAAAAAAAAAGGAAAGTAAACTGACAAAACATGTAAAAGAGATAAGACAGCAGACTTACCCACCCAGGTCTGCCTTGCTGTCTGTTGCTGCAGTGCCAGCAGATGCAGGGTCAGCTGGAGAAGTCTTCTTAACACACTCGGACACATCTAAACAGAGGCAAACACACACACACACAGATCAATGGAGTGGAAGCATTGTGTGGATATCAGAGGTGGTATAATAGTTTTAGTGATCATTTAAACTGCATACATTTGTTCAATTGTAAACTAACACTTATTATTTTTATTTTATTATTACCATTTAACTTCAGCAGTTGGTTAATTGTGGTTTTAAACTATTCTTTATGGTCAGAACATGACAGACACTTGATGTCAAACAGTAGAGCATTCAAAACAATTATAATCAAATCTTTTTCAACAAATATGCACAAGTAAAATTAAGTAAAATCTTTTTTCAGTCCCTTATCTTCAACAAAATAAATATCTTGATAGAAAAATTAATTTGTTCAAATTCGTTCGTTCAAACTAGTTCAAATTAATTAAACATTTATAACATTGTTATTGAGGTAAATTATATCGCGATAATTATCATTATTGTTTTATTGCCGGTATATTTGACAGCTGTCAGTTATTTTTGACAGCTCATTTCAGCTGCATCACACCTTTAGCCGCACGTGCACAAATCAATTTTACAGCAACTGATAAAATATTTCGTCTGCCAAGAAACTTGCATGATCGTAATTATCAGCAGGAGCTTAAATGAACCACAGCCTTTAATTTTTTCTTTATGAATGCTCCTATTGAGTTATATTCATAGCTAATAAAAAAAATATTTATAGAATTCAACTCCAACATTTATTCCCTTTTCCGATTATTCTGTCTCTGTCACACACACACTCACACACAAGCACCATTAACTACTGAAGCAATAAATTGGCAATAACCATCATCACGCAAAGCTCATAACAGGGATAAGCCCACACACACGTTTTCCATTTCACCTCTCTATAGACATGGTTTATCTTTTCCCCTTTTTCTCTCTCTTTTGGCATCTTTCTCTCTTGCTCTTACAGCTGCCCTTTTGACAAACGCTGTCAGTCTTATCGTGTGCAAGCTAATTTGTAAAACACTGCCCGTCTAGTTCCTGCTCTGCTCTGCCTACTAACTGCTGTGAACACGCATGAACGTGGGACACTGTGTGTGTGTTGTTTATACCTTTATATGAACCGCTCCAGTCAGCTGAGGCTGACCTTGTCACCTCCAGAGGGTCTGACAGAGAGAGCAACAGAGAGAGTGAGTTTGAGAACAACTGATGGCAAATTAAGAAAATCTTCAGACATATATATTATACATTAAAGCACAAATCGACTCACATTCCCACACATTCATACACTTTCATGTTCCTTTCAAACTCACTATGCTTCACAATATCGTTCGATTTTACTTCCGCATTCAGTCTCCTCCATTAAACCAAGCTTTCCCTCCATTCTTCAGCCTCACAGCGGGGGAGAAAAAAACCTCCGCTTGGGCCAAAAGGTGCACTAAGGCCTTATGCTCACCTGTATTTAGACTGAGCCGGTGCACACAAGTGAGAGTTAGGATCCTTCTTTGATCATAAACAGCAGATGACAATGAGGAGACAGGTTAAGAAATGACATTAAAGCCTCAAGACACTGTCTTTACTTTCTACCGTGTTGCTGTATGCTTTATACATTCCCCTGTCTATATGCATCCATTTCGCAACAGAAGACATCACTCACTACTACTGCTGTGTCCCAATTCCACACTAAATACTAACTATATACAGTGTGTACGATATACACAAATTTTCTGGTATACTGTTTTTTAAAAGTTTGTAGACAAGAAATCTTACTGTACTGTTTTATACTAGCAGGAAATGATGCAATAAATGCAATGTTGAACTGTTGCGACTTTAGAAGCTCACAGCCTCAACTTTCCTGTGTGAATTGCATTGTGGGAGAACAATGTCCATCAACAGCACATTCTATTTTATTTATGTAGTATGCATACTGGCCGTTTTGCGTATCCTTTATTTTGCCAGTGTGAGTTAGTATTGTATGTTGCGTGGATTGGGAGGCAGCTTTTGACTGATCCTGGTCACTGAAGGACTGAAATACTGCCGATGGTGCCCCCTAGTGCTGTAAAACTGATAAAGCCTCTCACAAAAAGAAATGTCTGAACTGCTTTTCATCTCACGTGCTCTAATGTGGCTGAATATTTTTATCTCCTCTCTCCTCTTCTGATATCAGAGCTCTACGCAGGAAAAACAGCAGAAGGCAACGAGCCCGGCTGAGTTATATAAGAGACCATCCTGTTACCTGCCGGCCTGATGCCTGCAATTTGTGTGTGTCTCCATGTGTTCGATTGAAGTGAGGATGAGAGAAACTGAGGCCCTACCTGTTCATACACAGTAAAGGAGAAGATAAGAGGAGTGGATAAAAAGGAATATAAAAACATATTCCTCTCTTTTCAGCTATCAGAGGCTACTGACTGAAACAAACAACCACTGCTGACAACGCACTGTAGCAGGTCCATCCACCATAAACCGCACCAGACTCGTATCCAGGAGGTGACCCAGTGAATCCACAGCACTGGAAACACACCTGTGAATCTTGACCAATGCGAACGCACCTGTGGCCAGTATGAAGGACTCAGGGGTTCTCGCAGGGAGGGGGGGAGGGGAGTCATCGCTGTCCAAGCAGTCTGGGTTAAAAAGGTCAGAGGTCAAATGAGAAGCAACGTTAATAGTTGGCCCCAGAAGAAAGACAAGACATGGGCAGTGAAATGTAAACGATGCAGAGACAAACGCAAACTCACGACAAGAGTTTCCTTCTTTAAAGACAGCGGTACACAAGGTGATGGAAAACTGCTGTATTAAAAAAACAAGCATTGGTGTCAGTGAATTAAAACGGCCCCAGGCTGGAATCGAACTCGGGCCGCCCGGTAAGGACTTGGCCTTGATGGTACTGGCTCTACCAGGTGAGCTACCGGGGCACCCCATATGAACAGATATCTGACAGTATTTTGATTTACAATTCACTGATGTTTAAATTGACTTTATATTAGGAAGCATCCAATGGGATTTATTCCTAAGAGGTGCATCAATACAGTAAGTATAGTGCCACCAAGCACCTCATTAAGTGGAATAGCCAATGCAAGGTACTAATTTGAGTACCTATTAAATGTGATTCATGAATGTGTCAGCAGTAAATAATGGAAAAGAAAAAAATATTCATATTAACATTTTTCTTGTGTTATTGCTTAGAAATATTTTTATTTACTTGTTTGTTGCATGCTTCTTCTTATTGTTTTTTATGTTCTATATATTTGTTCTGATTTTTGCTAATTTGTGCCGTTTTCAACAAAAAGGTTAGATATGCTGTATTTTATTCATTAACAATGTTCTGAATATACAGTAAGTCAATGTCAGTATTCACTGCTGTGGCAATATTGTGTCCGAATATGGTCATTCCAATAAAGAATTTGAATTTTAAAATACTCATACATCATATGGCACAACAAGCTTCATTTTCATCATGCTTTTCATTGATTGTGTGGGAACCGCCAAACCCCTAACTGCAGGTATTTAAAAGTATCTATCATGTCATCTGTAACAGTATCTGCTGCAAACACTAAATACTGAGAACCCTATCAATGCTGATACTGATGCTACAAATGTTTAGTTTCAGGGCTATGTCTGACATGTAACCGCTGTCAGGAAGAAAATGTTTATATAATGACAAATAATAATTCCCTTGGGGTGAAAGAACAGGGCTCTAGCATTGCTAATGTCTGGTTAAGGTACTGGCCTGGCAGAGTGAGTTGCAACTAAAATCACTGACATGCTCCAGACATTTCCCAACATTCTCGTGATCTTATCATTTTCTAATTGAGCATTATGGAGCTAAGAAAAGATGATCTTCGTTTTGTGTTCCTTAATATGAGGATATTGACTGGGACTATATGTATTGTGATTAGTGTTTACCATAGAAACTCAATTATCTAACACAACACTGATACCAGACTCGCCTGGCAATTGTAATTTCTGGTTCTCCTTGGTAGAAAGCCTCATTTAATCCACTGCCAAGCTTAATGTTGGTAGCAGCAGCACCAATGTTGATTCTGTAAGACTCTGAAAGAAGCCTGACCCCTTAATATTTTTTCCAATTCACCCGGAGGGGGATGCAAAGGAAGGAGGACAGCTGAAATTTCCTCTGAGGCTCTGCTGAAGGATCGAGATACTGGCTTTGAAGAGTTTTTTGCTTTTGACTATAATATTATTATAAAATGTTAGCTTTGTTTCTTTGCAGAGACAATCTACTGACCCTAAATAATGCCTCTTTTGTGGCAAATTTTTTGATCCACAGTCATTGACTCATTCTGTAATGATTGTATCTAATTGGGTGATTTAAATATAGAGGAAGTGCCAGTTTATTAGGTACACCCAGTGTAAATAAGGTCATACACATTCTCTCAAAAACCTAGCTAACACTAATGCCATCTAAACATCCTGCTAATCATCCTCCCTTCATGAAGGTTTTGATGTTCAGTTAATGTGTCAGAGAGGTGTTGATTCAACTTTCTGATCATTTTGGAGTCTGCAGTTTGTTAAGAGGTGTTTCTGTACTTAGCCTAACCTCAATGACAGAAACGGGGAGGGGAAAATAATAGAGACACCTGTTAGTATGATGCAATATAATTCAACAGAACCACAAATTGCTGCCTCCAAAATGAAGTTGAATCAACACCTCTTTAAAAGAGTTTCAACAAAAACACAACATGCTAATCTTCATGAAGATACAATTTACTACAGGACTGTTGTATTAAGATTAAGCCCAGTTCAGAGCAAAGAAGAGTTTTGGATGGCAGAAAGAGAGGATCGCTTCATCAGTTTGTTTGAAGAACAGCCATGTCTGTATGACACAAACTTTACTTTGTCACATTGCACAACTGCATTGCATGACCCTCTTGTTTTTTTTAATGTTTTTTGCGGTTTTATGAACACTAGAAATGCAACTGTAGCAACTAACTCACTATCTTCATTCATATCTATTATTATCTATACCCACTTATCCATGCAGGGTCGTGAGGGGGCTGGAGCCAATCCCAGCTGAACATTAAGCAAGAGACACCCCGGACACGTCGGCAGTTATTAAATTATATCTAGCTACAAAAAGAAAAAAAAGCAGAGAAAGTCGTTGCTATGGAGATAACATACCATCTCCTCTAGTTGCATTGGTGAAAACTGGCAGGTTTCAGAACAGCGCATTGCAAGTAGTGCTCACATCTCACTGTGAATCTTTGGTCTGAACTGGGATTTGGACTACAATAGCTTTGGTTAGGTGTACCTAATAAACTGTAAAGTGAATGAATATCATCCATTTATTTGGCTTTATCTCACCATCACTGTTATTTAAAGGTAAGTGACTCAATCTCATTTTGTACCCTTTCCTACCCCAATGGCTACCGCTTTTTAGAAAATCAATTTTAATCCATGACTAAAAAAAGCCCTAACCGTTTTGAAGTACTCATTTGACGTCGAGTGCTCTTTCTACTGCATTTAAGACTGCCTTAGGTAAGCCCATAAAAACGGCCTAGATTAACGTAACATTAGTTTTAATGAAGGCCGGAGTTTGATGATGATAGTCTTGATTATATTGTTGTCATTCTATGTCTGTAATGTCCAACTCATTGTCCTGCTGCCGTTCTTAGCCAGGGCGCCACTGAAAAAAAAAGGTTGCTTAAATAAGGCCTAAACAAAGTTCATCTGCTTTTGTTGTGATGTTGGTTTTCGTTTCAATCAAGAGACACAGAAATGGCCTAACAAGTTTTACCACTATGACCACGGCAGAACTACTAGCAAGTTAATGTGATCAGCTACTAATACGGATTATTAAAGGATCAACTACAGTTATAGAGCACCTTTTGATTGGCATGTTTTAGAACATTGTCCATTTTATTGTTATCCCAGAATGCTAATCTTGTAGCTTTGCATATGTATTCAAACCTTTACCTCAGACTCTGCATGCACTGCTTTGATGTTAAATGTTTACATTTCTTGTGGCTCATTAGTTTGCCGCTGACTGGTGAAGCATTCTGAACTGCAATGAACTAAAATGTGCAACATCAATAATGTTGATTAATTGAAAATGCAATCTGCAAAACAAACAGCCACCTTCTTCCTCTTGTCCAACCACAAAGCAGCAAATTTGCTCAATGCAACTCATCAACAAGCAGCCATTGGATTATTGCAACCAAACAAACAGCAGCCATCAGCATTTCAGAACCGATTACAAAGCGCTACCGCAGCCCAAAAAAACAATGTGCCAGAAAGCCAAGCAGACCAAAAGGCAACAGTCCACGTCAGGACTGCATTTTAAATATTGGAAATACTTCAGAGGTGCATGATGTATGATGCCAGGCATTTAGATGGATACCATAACTTTGAATTTCATTTGATGATTTCACAGAAATGTGTTACTAAAACAACTTGTGTGTCTTGAGGTTGTTTGTGTTCCTTAGTTTAAATGAGGATCAATAACAATGCCATGACAATGTAGCTATATATATATATATATATATATATATATATATACATACATACATACATACATACATACACACACACACAGTGTATTTATTAGGGTAATTGCAAGACATTGCAGTACAAAATTGCCAAATTAGGTTTAAGGTCATGTAGAAAGATTGTCACCATTACATTTGGTTGACCACCAGGCAAGCTGATTTTTTACAGCTTTTTATATAATGTCCTGCTTGGTATGCATTTTGCAGACAAAAAATAAAGATCAGAATTGTTGTATGTTGTGTGTTAATGTTCAAAAATCACTATGACAATATATCGTTATCAGGTTTTTTAACGGCCTCAAAAAGCCAGTCAAAATATATATATTTTTTTTATCTATATATAGATATCTTCCAGTTTCAAAAGACTTTATTTATAAGAACATATACTACTTCATTTTACCATCATGCACCCTCACAGTTAAGTCCAAATACTTAAAAATGCAGGTAAGTCTCCTTACACCAAGCTTTGAACCTGTTCAAGATCAAAACCGTCCCAAGCCAAAGTCCAGTTCAAACCATTCAACGCCAGCTCCAATCACAGCAAGAATCAGATTTCAGAATTATGAGATACTGAAATCTCAGTGCCCAGATCTCATCGTTTGCAATCACGACAGCGGTGGCCATACCGATGCACAAACAGCGTGACTCTGCTCTGTTCAACCCAACGTGCACAGAGGTGATGAATGTGTACTTATCATGATCATGCAGTGTTGATCCTTCACCATCCAACATGCACCCGCAGCTCTCTCCACACACATAACTGCACCGAAACAATCTCTCGTTCTTTCTCGCAAATTCACTCACTTAGACAAACACACACAAGCTGAAAGAGAGAGAGTAGAGTTGTTTTGACAGATGTTTGCCTGTTAACTTTTGCAGCATTCCTTGCAAACCAACCAATTAGTCATACAGCCATGCTTCATATGAGACAAACTGGAACTAGCTCACTCCGTTTGTTTTCTTCTTTTCCTTCCTTTCTTCCCCGTCTCCTGTTTTTCCTCTCTCTCTCTCTCTGCCTCTGTCTCAACCCAGCAGTAAGACCAGGATAACACAGTGTGTGTGATGATGATGCGTGTCACTGGCATGTGGTCTGTCTGAGACCTGTCTCCTTACTGACCTGGATAATGATTCTACCATGTGGTTGCCCTGAGCATATGTGTGTGGATAATAAAGACAGGTTGTCAAGTATTACTCTCAGTGCCTTTACCAGAATTTTAGTAAGAAGAACATAACTAGACTCCTCAGAAAAACACTTGAGCTTCAGTGTTGAGTTGAGTAAGTGATGTCTAAACCTGATTTACTAAAACCTTTATGATTGTTAAATGATTCTGTCAGGAAGGCAGTCAGTTAGTTGAAGGAATGAGCAGCTGATTGACATACTTGCTGTGTTTCCAGAGGGTGACGGCGTGCTCTGCCCTGCGATGGACATGGGCGACACCTTCCGGACCAGCTGCTGCTCTCCGTGGTGAGGAGGCGCGGTTACCATGGCCGTCACGGTGGATACATTAGTACGATAAGCTGCCTTTCCTCCGGACATCTCTCCATCCCCCTCCTCATCCGAGTTATCGGAGTGCAAGGGGTTGGTGAAACTCAGGGCAGTCCTAACGGGAGTGGATGAGGAGGAGGAAGAGGAGGAGGAGAGGTGGGAGGAAGAGGAGGAGGACGAGGGAGCGACACGGTCTGAGGAGGAAGACGACGAGGAGGTTTTGGGGAACTGTTTTTCCGGGCTGCCGCAGGGCTGAGCCCACGCCGCGTGGCCGGCCTTCACCTCCGCCCGCTCTCCTCCCTGCGGCTCCCCCTTCTCGCTCTTCACAGGGAGGTGGTTCGGTCTGGCTAGGACGCCTCCGTCTATGTGACTCTCCCCATATCCGCCTGCTCCTCCCTCCGTGCCCGAGTCCTCTGACAGTGAGGAGCTAGACGTCAGCAGGGATTGGCCAGTGCGGGCTTTGAAGGCGTGGCTTCTATGCAGCATTGCTGCGCTGTTGGTTGTTCCGCTGCCTATTCCGGCTGCTACTCCGATGGAGGAGGAAGTGTCAAAACTACGTGGTCCTTCCTGTAGCGGCACCTTTTTAATCTCAATGCTCAGCTTCCTCTCGATCCGAGGAGCACCAGAACATTCAACGGCTGGGGAGAGGGGCGAGGAGGACGTCTGGCCTTGGCCCGATTCGGGTTTTGTCGATGAAGACAATTTGTTGTTATAGTTGTCATTGAGATCTAGATTTGAGACCTGAGTCTGCCGTTTTTGACTTAGTAGATCTTGGTCTTTCTGCTCTGTGTGACTTGTCTGCTTGTTTGGACTGGGTTCTGACTGGTTCTGATGCTTATCCACTTCTTTATTCTGAAAGGAAAGAGAAAAGATGAGGCATTTAAGAACCTTTTGCAAATGCAGAATTACCAACAAAACAACAGATATCTTGTGTTGGGGCATGTCTGGCTAGTAGCACACAGTGCACACAGTGCCAGCAAACCAATTTTAATATTTTATTCTAAAACGTGAACAGGGCAAGTCCTCTCAATTCAAACTCATTTTTACTGGTAAAAAACACCTACCATGTTTTTAGTAATTGCCCACAAAAGAAGACAAACAATATATAATATTGTGCCTAACAGAAAAAACACTCAGATCCAAGCATTTCTGGATTAACAGTTCCTTTAAAGCACTATGGTTACATTTAGAGTTGAAACAATTAATTGTTTAAATTCTTTTTCAAGCTAAAATGCCAAATTCTCTACATCTAGCTCCTGAATTTGTGAGGATTTGCTTTTTTCTTGTCTTTTGTTTTCTAATTTGGTGAGTGTCTGTATGATATGGACAAAAGCTATTTAAAAAGAAGGGATGAGCAGCTACCAGTTTAATGATAAATCAATGTAAAATTCCAGATGGCTAGTATTACCGTTACAAATTTATCACAGTTATCACAGTGTTTGATTGCCACGTTTTGAAAAACTCAAGGTAAATACTGTCTAGCATCAACTAAAGTTATCAACAGTTTCTCAGGCGCAGGTGCAGCATGCAACGTGGGTTTGTTTTGGGTTAATGAAAACAGAGCGGAAGGCAGTGACAGCACGCTCTGGAGATTTTTTCTGAGGTCTGAAGTGTGGTCGTATTCCGTTTTTTATAGCAGTACCACAACCCACTACTTTATTGCAAATGCAGGGCAAGTTAACTTTTAGCTCAATGTATGATGTAGGGACCGTGGAATGAGGGAACATGTCATGGTTTGTCTGTCTACCTTGCTGATAGCTTGTAAACTGAAACTCTCAGTGTTACCTGCTACTACTAAACTACACTACAAGTTGTTCTGCTGCTGTATGCATCGTGTGTCTGCAGACTATTTGCCCATTGCACATGATAAACACTTTATGTAGTTTAGTCACAAACATATTTTGTTCTTTTAAAATCCAGCAGTTGTTGAATTGGTTGTAAAAGTGTTGCTCATTTTAATTACTCATTACAATTACTAATTAATCACTGTCTTCCTAAGACTCGTCTGTATTTATGTCAGCTGTTCATGGGTGTCTTTGCATATGCTTTGTAACATCTTCAGTGTTAATGGTCTTCATATGTTTACATAAAGTATTGGCCGTTACTATTTAAATTTTTATGCAAACAAAAAGCGCACAGTACTGCTAAATTTATTTGTGGTTTTCAATATAAAACTTGGTGAAATGATTTCAGTGTATGTATCAGTACTTTTTGAACATTTACAGCACATTTCAACAAAACCGTGATAATACTGATAACCGTGATAATTTTGGTCACCATCATCGTGATGTCAACTTTTCATACCGTTTCATCTGTAAAAAATACCTAAACTTTGGACACTGGGAAACTTTGATAGAAGTGTTTCTCTATTTTAAAAATATTTACGTAAAAACCCTAGTTCAATTAAAAATGCATGTTCCTGTATATGCAGATTCACCTGCGTCTGCGTGGTAGCCAGGACGTGTATGACAGGTTTGGGGTGGTAGCGGTCATTGTCCTGCCGTACATTGGTGACGGTGGGGAAGGCCGAAGGGGGCGATGGGGTCAGAATGGGGGGTACAGGGTGAGGCTCTGGGGGCTGGAGTATCTCCTCTTTTACGTCACCTTCTGCCTGAGAACTAGACAGAGACAGATAGAGAAGGAGCTCAGTTAATAGGAAAAAAAGAACCAAAACCAGACAAGCTTTTTACTGAATTGATATTACACACTGACAGACAGACAGACTTTTGATGCTCTTTAATAAGACATGTCCATCCCACAGAGCCCACAATGTTACACAGATGCTATAATTAAAACACCAAACTCAAAGCCAAAATTGTATATTCACAGAGAAAGACTGTGAAGGAAAACTCACTCATTCACAAACCAACATATTTTGCTTTTACGTTATAATACAAGACGTCAAATGTTTAGTACAAACCTTGTCTATTTGCTTTAGATAAAAAGAAACCGCTCTGATTGAGCCTTAAAGAAATGTTTTGAGGACTGTGGTTCAGAATGATGAAAAGTTTCATCATCCAGACATTTGGACAGCCATGCTTAAATTATTCTGTCTAAAAACAAACGAATTAAGCCAAGATGATGAAACAAACTTACACTAAATTTTTTTAATACATGAATGAAACTCAAAGGTAGTTTCTGTTCATGTTGTGAAGCTTAGATTCCGACCACTAGGTGGCAGAATAAAAAAACAAACAAACCAGCAATATGCTCATAGTATGCCTGAGAAAAATGTCCTTTGATTGTAGGTTCCCACTGACAGCTCTCGCCCATATTGTGTGGATTTAAGGTAGACATGATCTGTAGATATTAAAATAATTTGTACAGCACCTTTCACACAAGACATGCAAGTGCTTAACAATGAAGAAATCAGATGCACTGAGTGCTTCACATGAAAACAGGAAGAATGCCATAATTAATGGGATATAAGATGGCCACTTGGTAATAATAATAAAGTTTTAAAAATAGAATACATTAAATTGAGTAAAATACAGCATTTTAAAAGAAGTGCAGCAGTGCAATACAAAGATTTTTCTGCTCCGGTCTGTATCAGGAAAGCCATAGCTGGTGAAGTGAAAAGATATGTTTTAGCTTCCTTTTAAAAATATTTAGCAAGCCATAGATGTTAAGAAAACTGAAACAGACTGCCTTTGTGCTTTGTAATTTATATTTCTGGAACTGCAGTGCAGAGTCAAAGACACATCTCCCAAGGGGCTATTAATTTATTGTATTATTTTCTACTCTATTGTATTCTATTCTTTTCTGTTCGGCAGCATACTAAGGGAAGTGTCGGTCCATGCCAAAGAGGAGGTGTCTTTTCAGCTACCAAAGCTCACAAGAGGTCATCTACCAGCTAGTTCAGTGCATGCTTGTGTTAGTATAGCATAGCATCTACAGTAAGAGTGATTTCTAGTGTACAGTTATGTGTCTTTTGGTGATGTGCTTCTACACTACTTACAGGATGGCGAGGTTCTGACTGAGCTAGCCACACAGTGATGGAAAGTTAAACATTAAGATATTGTTCCACTCCACATAATATACATTTACATATGCATTGCAAATATATAGACACAGGAAGAAAAAAAAAAACAGCGAAAGGATGTGGTGGTGTGCTAAATCAAGAGCACATGACTGAAGCCAGAGCTAAAAGTAGGATTGCACATGATGCTGTGTGTGTGTGTGGATTGAAGACATATAGACAGTCAGACACAGCGAGGAGTATGCATACACACACACACACACGCCTGTTTTATTTATTTATTTTATTTAAATTCTTCATATCTCTTTTTTTTTCCTTTTTCTCTGTTGTGTATTTTTGTTTACTGTTGTGTATTTTTGTTTATTTATGATTCTCTATTCTTCGTTTTTCATAGTGATGAAATGAAATGTGGCAAAGGCATGTTGAATGCACTAATAATAGGAAATCATTCCTAAGCTGTTTGACTTAATTGCTAAATACAGTAATGCTAAAATAATAAATTTTGTTATAATACTGAGGAGGGAGGTCAGAGGTCTTCATTGCTGGAGAATTGCTGAGATTAAGGTCAAGTCTAGCCAAGCTTTTCTAACCACCAGAATCTAAAGTCATCTCTTATGGCTCACATATTGCTCATTTCTGCCCCCCATGTTAAAACATTATTTAAACAAGAACACTGCTGTTTTACTCCTTTGGACCTTTTTTTAATATAAACATAAATTACCCATGAGAAATTTCTTCTTCCGTATCATCTTCCTGGTCCCGAGCAAGGAGGAGATACATTTAATAATAACATACACGATTTCCACCGGTGCCGATTGTTTCCATGGGGATATGAATCTTTCAGATGCCACAAGTTCATTCAAGCTTATATTGTCTCAATAAGATCAGATATGGCTAAAACGATTCCTAGGGGGATGCTGAGCTATTACAGGAGCAGACACTTATAAGTCACAGTAAAGCAAATCAGCCAGAGTCCACAAATAAAAAAGGACACTGAGGTCACAGGCACAAACCACAGGACATCCACGAAAAGGATTTACATCAAGTGAGTAAGTGAAAAGTACCAGTGCTTAGCTTTCACTGCCAAACCAAAAAAAAAATCTGTTTAACTGTAGAAAATGAGCAGACTTCAATGCATGTTGTGCCGTAATATCACTTCCTCACATCTGTACATCAGTGGCCACAACTGACAAAAAACACACATATGTTCAAGTTTCTCTAACTTTTGCCCATATTTCTGCAACACTTGATTTTTAGTCCCCTTTTTAGCATTTATAGGCAGTATATTAAAAAAGTAATAAATGGTTTATAACACACTGAATGTCGTTGTAAGCAGATATGAGTTATTAATGTATTTGTCGACTACTATAACAGGTTCTGTGGGTATCCATAAGTGGAGGTGTGTGTAGACAACTAACCATACACTCCCAAATTCTTCCACTTTTGCTGAACATTAAAAACCCCTACAGGTATCCATACTGTAAAGGCATGCTGCTGGTGACACAGTTAAGAGCTAACCTTGGACCACACACACCTAAACCTCCTACACACAAACACATGTGTATGCACACAGTTGCACGCCTTCACAAGAACTTGAGATTTATGCACTAACGCCACCCACACTCACATAAATGCACAATCACACACACCAAAAGCGCACTGTGCCCTCCACACACGAACTCCAGAGGGAAGGTGCTGCATATATAATCAGAGCTGGTTCCCAGTGGGGCCTGCACGCATTCATTAGAGACGGGACGCGCTAGAAGGGGCCAAAGCTTGAAGAGACGCGTCCTGGTTTCAGGTTGCGCTGAGGATAGATTTGTGCAGACAACCAAGAGAAGTAGCGTACCGCAAACTCAAACCACCCGTGTTAGATGATTATCAATTTGACGTTCTGCAAATCAGAAGACCTAACAATTAAAAAAGGCTAACCACGGCAATGTTGCTACAAAAGATGTCTGCCAGTTCCAACAATAAGGCCTCAAGTGCCTTGGCTGTAGAGCTGCAGCACTCAAAAGACACCTCTAAAATATTGATTTATGAATAGCAATTTTATTTTATTTTCCTTAAAAAGCTTACATCAGTATGTTCTATGATTTTTTTTGTAGGATTTGTAGGGGTTGATGGACATCCACTGCATTGGGAGAGTATGGTTTGTGTTATTGACTGACAGGTTAAACCCACCTGTCACACACACTAAATGGTATTCTCTCTCTTTTATTCGACAGCACAACGAGAAATTTGCTAGGAGGATTAAACCTCCAATTTTACTCCTATTTTTTATGCTGTTTGAATGCTTTATTTAGCTCCCCCCTTTTCAACAACTTTGATCAACAAATAAGTACACAAGACTAAGAGTCTGACAAAAAAACATTAAATGCCACCTTTTGGTACTTGACAGCATGAATGTTGTTCCTCAAAGGTAAGTTGCTTCTGACAAAATGAGCAAATGTAATGTATTGTAATCTAATGACAGTTTTCAATATCTGAGAGAGGGTATGACTTATCAGGGCGTGGCTGTGAATGTGTGTATTTACGTTATAGCCATCACTCAGCATCTATGACCTTGATGCCAGCCTCATTAGAGTTCCTGCAGTTTCTTTCTCTCACAAAAACGACAAAAATCCCGCACAAGCACTTACACTACTGACACTGCTGAAGTGACACAAGGGGAGTGTAGCCGGGAGAATGTGGACCATGCTGGTAAAAATAGCTCTGACCATCATTAGAAAACTCCCAGGCTTAAACTAGGCCTTGAGATTTTTTCTTTAGGAAACTGACGGATGACGCAGCAAGCCACGTACGACATAGACACAGCGTGCGATTTAAGAGTGAGATGAGAAGGGAGAGACCCACATATTCCTGACAGTCGGGCTCTGTCCCACTTCCAGGAAGGCTTTCTAGTTTGGCAGCAGTTCAAATTAGTATGTTTTACTTAGAGCAGGAAAGAAACTTTTCAGTAAACAGATCACTTGCAGCTACATCCCAAAATTAGGACCTCTGAAAAATGTTTGCTTTCCCATCAAACCGGCTGGTGCAGTAGACAAATTCAGCACACCAACAGCATGATAATTTTAGCAGTAGGAGAACACAAGAAACGTCATGTTGGCTCCAATAAATTGTTTCTCTAGTGTTACAAAGGTTTAGAATTGGGCGTCAAATTAAAATGAACATTGGTCCAGAGTAACGAACAAAGATATATAAATGAAATCACACAGATAAGCAGATGAGCAAAGGATTCACGCATTCAGTCCTGTCGAACTGGACATTTTAGACAATGCTTCCAGCAGCAGGTAATTAAGTGAAACAGTCTCCTGGCAACAAGACGTCCTCTGTGACATTATAGCAACAGCACTGAGGCAACTCCTTGAGCATCTATGGGGCTTGTTTAAAAAGTTGTACTTATTGCTGCAGTAACAGCTTTCTGTGGATAAATCATAAGAGGGACTGAAGATGAACTGGCTGAGAGAAAAGTGGTGCACAAAACCTCCTGGGCACATGTAGAAAAATAAAAAATGAGACGAGAGGGAGGAAAGGGAGCAGTGAGAAGGAGAGAGGGGAGAAGACAGCACGAGAAAGGAATGAGGGGGGGAGAAAATGCGGAACATTTGCCAAAGAAAGAAAGAGTTATAGGGGAAAACACAGAGAACATGTATGTGTAACAGATACAGAGTGTGTATGTTTGAAACCATATGCCTGAAAGTGTGAAAAGGCGTGCGTTTGTTCTCAAAGTGGCGGAGATGAAAGATATAGAACAGTTCTACATCAACTAGCCCTCGGGTTGTGGCACATGCAACACTTGTGGAGTGTTGCAGAGTATTGTTAAGTGTTGCAAAATTATCTATAAATACAGCTCCTCCGCAGGCCACAACAGTTGCTAACAGCCAAACAGAAGTTAACTTCAGTAAAGTGGGAGTATCTGTGGGCTGACAGGGAACTAAGGTGTCAGAAAGCTCTGGGTCGTTTGGGGCGAAAACAACGCCTGCTGCTTCCGTTCGGTCAGTTTAATATGTTTTCATTGTGTGCTTCACACAAACTGTGGAGCTGTGATTTTTTTTATTTTTTTGTTCATCCTACAAAACACAACACCCACTGTGTTCAGTGACGGACCACTTCACACCTACTGTTCACTTCGGCATGAGCCTGTTCATTCATCTGTGTGGAGGATGAGTGTGGGGTTATTCTACATCCATTTTGCAAGTGACAAGTATCTTGTGATCTTTAATAAAGTTGACGAGAAGAGACTTGACTAGATTAGCTACTATATCAGCTAATAAGGTAAAAAAGTTGGACTGTCTTACCTGCGTATGCGGGGAGGCTTTGGAGGCGGCGTGTCCCATCTCTCATCATTTGAATGTTGGCCTGCTTTATTTGGACTGCTTTCATCCTGGACAACACACACACACACCCACACACCCACACACACACTTGAGTCTGACTTTGAGCTTGTGTTTTCATATAAAAAGAGCCGGGGCTGCTACACTGCTCAGCTCAGCTGCTACGTGAAAAAAGATATTGCAGTATGGAAATGGCAAAGATATGTTTGAGGTTGTTTAGACAGTGTGTCCCGTTGCATAAGTTGCGCTGACAAGTTTGATACAGCTGTAAAATGATGAATGAACGAGCTGCAGCAAGAGTGCTGGTATTTTCAGTCTGAAAGCAATCCGAATGTCTCAAAACCTTCTTGTGGTTCTGTGTATGTATGCATGTATAATAGACGGAAATATGCAGAAAGACTTGTTTCAACCATCTGTATGACTTCACAATACACATACTTTACCTTTGAAATAGCTGTTCACGTTGTAACAGCGATTGTTTTTTATAATTTCTGTTGAAAATATAAAGCAGCTCTTTCTCCAACTACTCTCTACTAACGCTCTTTTGTCTCTGCTACATTTTGCAGAAAGTTGCAACAAAATTTCTTCACCGAAGGATCAAAATTGCTTCTGCAAGACGCTCTCCTCCCGACTATTGTTCGCTCTCTTCCTCTCAGCTGTCGCCTTCCTCCTCCTCCTCCTCCTCCTCCTCTCCTCCCCCATGACTCATTAATCTGACTCACTCTCCACTCTGATAATGAGAAGATGACGAGACAACTTCAGCAGTCATGAACTCAAGACAGAGGGGGCAAATCAGGCTACTTCAGCCGTATGAGTCTGCTGGGGAACTAGTGTGATCACATTCACCACACATGATAGATTATATCTCATCTGGCCGTATATGCACAGTATGCCCATGTGTGTTGTGAGTATCATTTGGTAGGAATATTTCCAGCAAACAATGGCGCCTGCGTGACAGCAGAAAAACGTGTGTGGGATGTGTGTATGTGTAGGCTTATTGTTCGTACTGCCATCGAGAGCACCTATGTGGGTGTTTTAGTCACTAACAATGGCTGACTGGACATGAGTCAGTGTGTATGGACTGAGTCAGTACTGTACACTGATAATGTTTTGCTGACCGCGCGCGTGTGCGTGTGTGTGCTTTCTTCAACTTGTAACTTTGTCAGATAATGACATGGTTATAATGAGTAACAACAAACTTGTAACTGGAGTTGTTTTCTTCTACTATACACGCCACCCCTCAATACACACACCTACTCTTAAGAAATGATTAATAGCACTAAGTTGTAAACATGTAGTACAGTTATCTAAACATGTAGCAATGTAAAGGATAGTACAGTACAGTACAGCGGACTAGCTTGTCCCCATTTAAGAGATACTGAAAGATATTCTAGGATTTTAGGTAACAGTTTATAAAGTGTGTCAGCTGAGTCTAATGTAAACGTGTGTTTGTGTGACCGTCTCCTGCAAGGGTCTCACTTTCCCAACGGATGCGTGTCTATTCTCAGACTCAAAGTGCATTATGGGAGAGGGGTGATGTCATCAGAGCTTCCTTAGCAGGAAGTCAATCCTGGATTGCTGCCAATGCACTCTCTCATCGTCTCTCCGTGTCCTCTGTGTCTTTAGGTTTGTCAATCTTGCACACTGACCCTTCTTTGCTCTGGCTTTCTGCCTTTTGTCTTGTCATATTTACATAACAGTGTTAGCAGCACTACTAGTTTAACTACATTTTCCAGTAGCGGTGAGGTTGGCATTTTAAAAATCACATAACCTTTACAGAAGAGCTATTTCTTTTTTCACTAAGTAGTGGGGCAACGCAACCAAATGCTACAGCTGGCCGTCTTGTGTTTCAGGAGAGGATCAATCAAGCAGACTGGTATGCCAGAACAGGGCTGACCTACAACCAACTTGTCTCAAAAGAAGCAGGGCGAGAACAGGTCTGGTGCCCCGGTCCCTTACTTTAATACAATAATAATGCATTTGTTTGTAATATTAATCAACAGCAGAGGCTTTCTGTAACCCTGGATGTGAAGTAGCTTCAGTGTTTTAAGCTACTTTTTCAGGGTAGCCTGTAGTGTTTCTGTAGCTTCATTAGTTCCAATGAAGAGCAGCTTGAAGCTTCACCGACTAGAGTTTCAAAAGTAGATTCCCAGTGATAATGTGTGTTGAAGGATAGGAGCTATGGATCAGTGATCAACTATGGATTTATTATTGTCATCTGTCTGTCACCTGCAATGTTTCAACACCACATAGGATTTTTTTTTTTTTTTTTTACCACTTCTTTGATTTTCTAAATATTTTATATTTGTCACATAAGTAAACTTTTTGGTTTGGTTGTACTTCTAGTGCAATAGGAGGAGGAACAGGGCCAAGTAAGGACACATCGCATATGGTGCATGTGTTTCTTGTTTAATGAAATGTATGGGGTTGATTGTTCTTATGTAGTTTGTATGATGCTTTGGCAACATTGTTCTTACATTCATGCCAATAAAGCTAATTTGAATTGAATTGTTGGTGTGTGTGTGGCTGGGGGCAATGGAGGACAGTGTGAAGTAAATAAGAATGAGGGCGGGGGTGACTGATAGAGCAAAGTTTTTTTTCTAGCTCTTTAAAATAGGTCTGTATTTAGTCTTCTGAGACTACCCAATAGAGGAGAGATTCCTCGCTTTTTGGCACAAACTCTGTGACGCTTTCTTCTTCTTTGTCTGTGTAAAGAGCAAAGTTTTCTGACGGCCTCTCGTCCCTCTCCTCTATTCCTTCTACCCTCTCCCTCCCCTGTGACTAATTATTTGTGTTTTCTTTTGCTGCTCCGAGTGTGTTACTCAGCGACATCCTGTCTTTCTTTAACACCAGACAGCATGTGCAGTGTGTATGTGCATGTCATACCATGCCATCGTGGATCTGCGTGTTGGTGCAGCTCTCCAGTTGCTGCAGTTGTTTCTCAAAGAGCTGGGCAATCGCTCGATGAACTAACTCATACTGCTCCTGGAGAGAGAAAGACAAAGAAAGAGAGAGCGAGAAGAAGAGGAAGAAGAAAGAGACATGATGAGGCAGAGAGAGGGAAAAAAGTGTTTGGGTGTAAATGGAGGAGAGGTAAGGAGAGGGACAAGAGAGGAAAAACAAAAAAAGAGTTTCAGGAAATCAATATCAAAGCTAAAACATTATCCATGTTTATACTCAAAAACATCCATTTACAAGTATATGAAATGAAACCTCTGTGTAAACAATGGAAAGCCCTTCACTGATGCACACTGATTTAATCCAGTTACTTTCTAGCTAGAGCAGTAAGAGTATTGCACCACATTTTCATTGAATTCAAACCTGTGTCATTTAACAGGGCTTAAGTTCCCTCTGAATGTCAGAACATGTGCGTGGGAGGGACACACCATAAATAAGGGACAAAACAGCACAGGGTGCTTTGTTATGCAGAAACACTCATTATTTTGAATGTTATGCCACCTAGAGAGACAAATATTACTAAATGTAAGTTATATATACAGCTGGGAATTACCTTTCCACTGTATTTAACTCCACCCACACCCATGTCAAAACTGTGGCAAAACAACCTCAACCGGTTACATCTAAAGACGGGAATCTCCGCTAAACAGGCAGAAATCCTTTTTCAACCTGGTGTGTAGCAGGTAAAACAGGAATGAAGAGACCTGGAGAAAACACTGCTACAACAGAATAACTGTCACTCAGACAAACTGAACAATATAAAAGGGAATTCCTTAAAACTTTAACACAGTAATAAGATACTAGATATAACTCTAAGGCTTACATCTACACTACTTTCGTTTTAAAGTGCATCACTGTTGCTATGTTTTGGCCTGCCATCCAGACTGAAACGGCGAATCCAACACCTAAACGGAGAAGTTTCAAAATGCTGTCGGCCTCGTTTTCAGTAGCGTATTAGTGCGGACAGGCGAAAACTACTACTGACAGTGCTGTTGTTTTGGTATTTGGTACTGTCCTGTGCAAATAAGACTTTAACACTTGTACTGCCCAAGTCGCCGTATTTTTTCTTTGCAACAACTCTTAATCTGTTTTTCTGCAACTTCATAGTAACACCCATGCGCATCAGCATGTGAGTGCAGGGATTTTCCCAGATCAATCAGACACACAGCAAAAACTTTGAAACTGTCAAAAATGGTCTATTGTGCTTGTATCATACTGCGCATACCTTGGCGGTCTTTTTGACACACTAAAAGTCACCAAGTACAATGCGTCAATAAGGTAAACATCCTTTTTAAACGCTGAAAATGAATGAAACATTATGATTGCATCTTTTGCACAATGCAAATAGTTGCAGTATCTGCAATGTCCTTACAGGTTTAGTATTGCCTACTTGCTTCATTTCCAAAACAATTGCAAGCTTTTTGTGCAGGAACTAAATGTTTTCAAACATCTAGTTGAGACAATTTCAGCTTGTGGAAATCTATTCATTTGATAACCAGACTAATATCATATTATCTATAATAGTATGTTTAGTATATATGTATATGTATAGTATATGTAATAGTATATTGTACTATACTATACTATAATATCATATAATCCAAGGTCCTTTGTGTGAAGGCTTGGAAAATATGGCTGCAGCAACACTTTTGGATACCTAAATGCATCACTGCAAATTAGGATTTTAATAACCTATCTTTATTCTACAAATTAACAACTTTGTCTTAAATGTTGCATTTCACTCAGCTTAAACTGACCTCAGAGCAGTATGAATGCAAAGTACTGTCCTGTGTGTAAAAATAAAGACAAATTAAAACTAAAAACAAACCTTGGTCTGAACAGCAGAGTGTCGTTGCGTCCTCATCTCTTGTATCAACCGAAAAACATTAAAATCTTCTGGTATTTTCTTTAAAAGCACACAACACAAAAAAAGGGTTAATAATCACTTGAATCTTAACATTTAGTGCGTAAAAAGTGTGTGTTTGTATTTGGTATGTTTTAGGTTACGTGTAGGAATGTGCGTGTGTGTTCACATACCCCAGCTTTGAGGAGGTTCCATGTGTAGTCGATAGCACAGATAGCGCCCGTCCTTCCACAGCCTGCACTGTAAAGCCACAGTCATATAAATTAGATTAAACAGACAGACACTCTCGAGCTTCCTCAATTACAAACATGAATCTGGTAAAAAAAACACTCCTCACTAATATCAACTCTGGATTTCTTACTCTTGACGGGTACAGACAAACACTCAATAACATGTTGTGTATGTTTGTGTGCAACGACACCTCAGCCCAGACTGGACGGAGACAGGAGCACCACAAACGCTGAGATTATGTGGCATCATGTCTGACACATAAAATCATAAAACTTTATCTCATGCTGTCAGGGAGCCTCTGCTGCTCTAACAAGCAAAGTATCTCCACACACATACAGTACAGTGCACATCAACCCACACAAGGCATCTTTACAGACACAGCTTTAAGTCCTGCTGTGTAACAGAGGAACCAGGAAATGTCTTCCGGCTGCTCATTATAGCTGATTAAACACACATGGAGACTGTGTGTGTAAATAATCATGCATGTGTGCAGCAAAGAACCCTAATGTCTAGCCTCACGAATCTGTGTTTTCATTCTTGTGAACTACTTCACTTTAACTCAATTCATTTTAAGTTCTCAGTTGGCTGAAAAGGTGCAGTCATCTTTGAGAACGCTGTGTCATGAATTAATCATTCCCTGGAAAAATTTTAATTCTCAGCCGACAGCAATCTCATTGCTATAGAGTTAATAAGATGGGTTATATCATGACTGCCCCATGATGACATTATCACTAAACATATGTAACAAAGTCTTGACTACATCTATATTTATTCCAGCTGTTCTGTTTTAGCCTTATCGGCAGCATTTAGAGGTCAAGTCAAGTCACCAAATCTACAGCATGTCAGCTAAATTTTAAACCCCAAAATTTAGTGTTTGCCAGGAGTAAATGTGTATTTGTATGTCGTGTATAGCCACTGCTGCAACATTTCTTAGCTGTGTTGAAACTTCATTTCACAACACACAAACCCATGCTGGCCACCTGTTGCACATTCTTACTGCCTCCTCACAGAAAAACCACTGGCAATCTCACAAATCACTCAATTCAGAGCACTAGTAAGATAAAAAGGAGTCTAAATCCAGAATGAGCAAGGCCAGCGTGACCATTTTATGCATATACTGCATACTCTATGTCATTACTCAATCTTCTCATCTGCAATCAGTCCCTTTCTTTAAATGTTGCCTTAGTTACAATAAGTCCATACATGGGTTGGTTGTGTTGGTGTCTCTGCACTGTAAGTCTATGCTGTACCTACCTGCAGTGCACACATATAGGGACATCATCATTCTCTTGGTATTCTCTCATTAGAGCGATCATATCCAGTATGGAGTCAAACGATGAGGGGACGTCGTGATCCGGCCAGTTCATATAATGGAACTGTGTTATCCTCCGAGTTTCCTGCGGGAAAACATACAGGGGAATTTTTTATATATTTTTTTAAAGGTGGAAGTGCGATGGAAGTTATGTGTCAAATCGAATCACAAGGCTGGGAAGAGAAAATTAATGTGTGGGCGATATTTTAACATGACTTTCAGTTGTACACTGATAAAGGTTGTGTCTCCCAAATTCTCCTTAGAAATATAAAAAAAATGCTATTTAAGAAATTATATATATAGTATTGCAGTGGAACAAAATATCACTGCTTTGAACATCAATTTGATTATTTTTTTGTCATTTTGCTGGGCTGGGCAAGTTAGCATTATTAACGCATTAATTATTTAACAACAATTATTTTATCTCACATTAGCGCAGCTTTTATTATTATTATTATTTTGAAAGTCTGTTGCTCACTGGCTCTGAACACACATACAATCAAACCATGGGTCACAGGATAGGTGGGATGTTGATCAGCCTGCAAATCACCCACCCAAAGAAGCAGCGGAGGGAGGCTTCGGCAGACTACATTGGATGCAGCGTGTGGGAGAAGTACATAAACAAATGCAAGACAAGCGAACATTAATATAATTATATATTTATTATAGGCTACATAATTTTGCCTGATAGGCCTTCATGTAGTTTTGCGGGGTGCTCTGCCATGCAAATTCCCTCCAGTTGATGTCCTATTTAGTAAACAGTAATAGATTTTCGAAACTCACAAACAGCAAAAGCTCAAGACAATTCAACTTCGGCAGCGGGTGAGCGTGTGTTTGAGGCGACCACTTCACCTCACTCTAACAGGGACACTTACTACTGAACATAGACTGTTTATGCTGCTTCCTGATAAAAAAAAAAAAGGTTCTGCTGATACTTGTTCAGAAAAAAGAAGAAAACTGGACTCTGATGGTAACTTGTTTTAACAAGCTAGATAAAAGGTAATGCCTTTTAATCGCAACAAAATCATACGATTAATCGCGATGAAAAATATTAACCGTTGCCCAGCACTAGATTTTGCATATTGCCATTGTGTGAGATATATCAATATCAGAAAAATACCACTAATATTAATATTGCCTTACTGATTTGAAGAAGTTGTTGATATTGTTTTAAGAAAGCTAAAATGAGTTGATACAACTAAAGTCTAAAGAACAGCAATATGGCAGAGAACTTACATTCTCATATTGCACCGTCAAAGTCCTGATAAAGTAGTCTGTTCTGGCCTGCTCAGATTCCTAGGAAAAGAGAGAGGGAGAACATTTACACAATCCTGGACTAAAACAGTCGTTAGAACAAAATGTGAGAAATGCAGGAGTCCAACAAAGTCCCCCCCCTCACACACACAGCTGTGATATTAGAGATTTGTCTACTTACACAGGAGATTCTGAAAGGGCCAAAACTCATGGGCTGCTCCCCGTGCATCGGGAAATACCGCTCACACTTTTTCTAAGCAGAGAAGAACGGGAGTTAGCTTTGGTTGAGATAAAAAAAACACACAAAGACCATAGCTTCCTGCGCACACACACACTTTTGCCTTGAAATAAGCAATTAAGGTGATGTGTGGAGCACTGACAGTGAAATTTACAACAAAAGATGAATATATATAAATTTAATACTTATACTTATTTATAGAGGCACATCCAAGTTTTCTGAAGTATCAGTCACACTTAATTATTACTTAAATCTTGACCTAAAACAGTAACAAGCTCGTATCAATGCAAATATACTCAAGGCTTTAGTAACTGCCTTTTTGTGACCTCTCAGTCTCTCTTCTCACAAACACAAATATATAAACACACTCAAGCAAGGCATGAAAAACTCCAGTGTTTTTTTTCAGTTAAGCAAACCTATGGGACCAAAAACATACTGTAAACATACATCCTTGGTGGAGATAATAAAACACATACATGTGTACAGACATGTGAGCGTAAGTCCACTTTGCATGCCTGCACTGACACAAAGACACGAACACACAAAAGAGGATTAAATATCACAGCCTTACCCTTCCCATCTCAAACTCTCGACAAGCCATCACAATAACCTGTGGAGACACAAACAGAAATAAACATTTACATGCAGCCTCTCACAGCTTACATTTCCAGAAATATCCATCGCTATATGTTCTATTTATGTAATGCTGTAGTTGCCAAAATGAGGTCCTAAAGCACAGAGGAGAACCCTGCAGAAAACTTTCTATATTTTCCATTCCTACTGTAGTCAGTCATTTTTTGATCATACGTCTCACTCTTACATTGATATCTCCCATCAATTCTCTTTGATCCTACAAGAGTAATTATCACAGCTGCAATATCGAGCTTTCCAGAGTGCTAGTTAAACCTAATCACAGCTCTTTCTCCCTCCCCTTCATATCGGTCCATCTGGTTCAAGCATAAGCACTCCTCGTCTGCCTCTTAATTCCTGACAAACATATTAAATATTTATTTGAATAACTTTAATTATTACACCCACTGTCATTTTTAAAAAAAAAAAGCTAATGGCTTTCTGTTGCTATTCAAGCTGACAGAGGGGCACCTCTTGCAGTATATCCTTTTTTACTCTCCTTCCTTTTCACCACCCAATGAGCCACACTCACAGCTACATTGTACTCCCAGTTCATCCTCCAGAAGTCCACGACAGTGTTCAGCAAGGGGCCCTGAGTAGCAATGTAGGCCTCTGGGCCATCTATACCCTGCATGGACAGATGGGGTGAAAGTGAGAGAAAGCAACATCACAAATCCACACAGTTTAAAAAAAATATATTATCTCTAAAGGCACTTTATATGTATGCACAATGGACGGTAGTGTGATACATATGTCACTTTACACACTGTAAATCTTCCTAACACTACAATCAAACCATATACTGTAAAACAACAAAGCAAAATACTTTGATTTACTTTTTACCTTGATGAAGTTAGCATTGACGTAATCTGTGTCTTGGTTGCTCGTTTTTAACGTCAGCTTCACCCTGCTGTGATCAACTGGGGGGTGGGGGGTAGAGACATATTTACTTCGATGCATTTGAAATATTTTTAAAACAGAAAGGGCAAAGAGCGGTGGGAAAAAACGAAAATTCAATAGAATGGGAAATACTGAGAGACAAAGACAGGACAGACGAAGACAAACTAGAGTGAAATGGGATGTGCAGAGGTTAATGGAAACGCAGCATGCAGCAGTACCCTCATTCCTAAGTATGTGTATGTGTGCATTTGTTACGGATGAATCGGCTCTTCCTTTGCCTTATCAACAGCTCATTCACTAAAAGCCTTAATGAATGAATGGATAGATTGAGGGACAGAGGAGAAAAAGAGGATAAAAAGGTATAAAAAAATAAAGTAGGACAGATGTTGATGTTGGGTCATGGAAGCTTCCCTGAGGTCATTAAGTACAGCGAGAGTGTATAGTGTGTGTATGTGAGACCATTACATGACCGATTAGAACTTACTGGATATCTGTGTTTGTTCTAAATATATGCGTGTACAACACATAGTACTGACGATGCTGGTATTTGACATTAAAATTGAAGACATAAATAGATGATATTTTTAAATGCTGCTTTCATGCAGGACACAAGCTTTCTTACAGATTATATTGTCAGACATTGTGTTTGCATGTACATGTATGGGAGCACATAAAGGTTATCACTGTGAATCAGTGTTGAACTATGTGTGTTGATAGGCTTAGAAGAAATAACAGTACTACTAATGTGAGTTCTAGTGGCCAATATGTACACCCAGTTGCCAGTTTGTTTGTTTTTTGGTAAACCTAGTTAAAACTATTACAGTGTAATACATGAGTACAGCAATGAAACCTACCTTCATGAAGGTTGTAATGTTCAGCCTGTTGTTGAATCTATTTTTGAGAGCTTTTAGCATATTAATAGACTAAATATTAGAAATACCTCTTAGAGTAATGCAATTCAACTAGGGTTGGGCTGATAGACGATGCCATCATCAATCAGCGATGGCTGACAGAAATCACGACGTTGAACCGGCATCGTGATTGTAAACCCCCCCTCGCAAAACAAATCTGAAATTTTCACATTGTACTACCCTGTGAAAACAGGTTTTAATGACCACGAGCATTGTTATTATTTGAATTTCTAAACATAAACTTGTAACTTAAGTTAACAGTCTAACAATTTTTTTTTTTACCGAGTGAAGTCTGTGCGAGAACACATGGACATCAGACGACTGCTGCCACCCCACGCGCGTGCGCGATGACATCGTCCATCCCGATGTTTCATTGTAGACATCGCCCAACCCTAAATACAACTCAAGAGCACCACAAACTACAGCCTCCAAAATGAACACAGTCGACACCTCTTTAAAACAGCTGAATCATGCAAGGTTGTTGTACTCAATATTATTAGTTTAAGCTAAGTATATCTAATATACTGGCAAGTGAGTGTATTCTTTTGCCTGGAGCTTCAAATGAATGAAAGAGTTTTAGCCTCAAATTTAAATAGCAAATCCAGTAAGAGCGTAATTTAATCTGGAATCTATGACATAAAGTATGTCATCATCAGCATAAAAAAACATTTTTGCACCAAAAGTTTAGACAGATTAGTATTTACAGTATATTTATGCTATTAGATACTGCTGTGTTTGGTAGATTAAAATGTCTGCTTTGAGGAAGGACCATTCATCTGTGCATTAGTTGGTGTACTGCAACTTACATGGCAGAATATCTTTATATCTGTTTTTCTTGACATTCTCCTCCTTCTCGCCTACGTTGGTGGGGTAGATCCTCTCCGTCCGGTATTTAGTTGATAACCGTCGTAACCGCTGAAATAAACAACAACAACAGAAATGTTAACGTTTATGATATGTAAGTATAAATGTACCTACAAACAGAAGCAAATCAACAAGGGTAACACTCATGATGGGAGTACTTTTCTTTGACAGCACACAGGAAAGAGATAAATTATATTAGGTAAAGGTCAACCCGTGATACAAGCCAGACATAAGTCAGTCTGTATCCGTGTTATCACACCATTAGAAGTACAAAGAAAGCTACAGAGATTCAGTGAGCAGTAATAAAAGTGTTGGAAATAAAACTTAAATCTGTGGTGTTTCTACAAACAGAAAACTATTAATCATGCTCCTGACACACACACACACACACACACACAACCCATCTTTCTACCCTCATACTGCTACTAATACCACAGCATCTGACTCACACACACACACACACACACACACTCCTGTGTGCAGGAAGTTAAGTGTGGCCAAATCTAATAGTAGCTGACACTGATGAAGACACATTCAGTTAATGGGAAGAGAGCAATTACAACATCTCTTGTTTGACAGCAGTCTGAAGCTCTGCGAGCAGTCCAGCACACTGTGTGACGACCCTGTGCGAAACTGAGTGTTTAAACATTAGAGAGCTGATTTTTAATGAGACAAAAGAGATGTGTTATTCAGTACTGATTTGACTACACTGGACTTTCTGAAACTTTCAGTAAATTCTATTCACTGTGGCCTCGAGTGTCACAGTGAAACTGTAAAAAAAACAAACCAACTTCAACAGAACAGCAAGACTTTTGTACTGTAAAAAACTGCTGCTTGACTTTGATAGTGCTCACGTGATATCGCTATCAGGGGCCTTTTTTTATTCTCTCACTTTCCTCTCTCTTTCTTAGACAGTGAGGAAATAAGGCATTAGGCTCCTCCACTTTTTCTGCCTGCCTCTCTCTATCTCTCTCTCTCTCTCTCTCTCTCTCTCTCTCTCTCTCTGTCTCTGACTCTGAGAAAGTCAGCGTAGGCGTTTGGGCTGCTGGAGCCTCGTGCGAAAAATGGTCCTGCCTCATCTTTCTCTCACTCCTCTCTGGCACTGAATGCGGGCTTTCCTCGCGTTACTGTGACAGGGACACAGACTGTACATCCGGATTTACTGAGACTCTCAGTCCTCAAGACATTTCTTCCTGTCCCTGTTCCTCTGTTCACTTTTGTCATAACATGACTTCCGTGCTACTGTGGAGACATTTACCACAACACACAGACACCCACCAAGAGACACAATTTGATATCAACAACAATATTGCACGCTTTAGGGCATCTGTCCTATTTAGTTACAGTTTTGTTTGTAGTACATGAGGCTTTCTGTATATCTTTAATGCATAATATATTCATCTCGATGTATATCTACAGAATTACAAACATTTCAAAAGAGACCATTTCCAGAAAGGCTAAAGAAAACTGAAACTGACAGGTGAATCTCTCTCTCCCACCACAACTTTCAACTCCTGTCTATTTTTTTTCTTCCTGAAAGTTGTCTTTTTGATACAGGGCTTCGTTAGTTTCATAAAAATGCTGCGCTCACACTACTGACACGCACACACACACAAACAGTTGAGACTCGTGGCGCAGAGGCACCCTAAAGACATAATGAGTTTTTCACTTTTCATTTTGCATCACTCATCTTTTTAAACCACAAGGACAGACTATCAGAAACTGCGGGAGAGGGAACAAGGGAGAGAAAAGGAGTTTGAGAGGAAGAGACGTACACAAAGAGTCTGTGGGCGGCAACACAGCTGTGTGTGTGCGTGTTTGTGTGTGTGGTAATAACATTAGAGATCCTCTGGCCTCATGTGAATTACATTTCCAACAGAGGTCTGCTTCTGTACTGGGCCAGAGCCCGGGAAGACGCACACAAACACACACATAAACACATTGGTACACAAACACAAACATCGAGCAGAGAAGGCCGGCTATAGTGATTTGTGATGGTTTGTGATTCCCCAACCCAAACACATTATGTTGAGACAAACATGCACACAATTGTGGCCTCTAACACTGTAATGGTGATGAGTATTTTTCCTTTGTAGTCCATTTCATTTCTTTTACAGCCAGCTGGGGAAGTACGAGTCGATTCTTCCGTTAAAATACATTTTGCAGCATCTGATCAATGATTTGTTTTAGCTCTGTGTTGCTAGTTTGAATCTATGCATGATAGATAATGTCAGCTAGTATTTAGGAAAAGATTGTATGTTTCCACAAGGTCTCAGCTTGTATAATTATGAGGCCTAATTTCTGCTTTAAAGTCTGACCTGGCCAACTTTCCCAGATGAATTTGTTTACTCGAAAGCTTGTTTCTGTCAACTGGCTTCTGCTGTTTGAATCTTGTTTACACACAGTTCAATAACAAATTATACAAAATAATACTTGTCCTTGTGGTTTAACTATGAATAAATGCATTTGTATGATGGGAGTGGTGCCATACCACATGTTACTTTTGTACTAGAGAAGAACAGGTATCAGGAGCTGGAAAAAAAAAAAATTTCTTAGATGCATCGCGATTCCGACATGGACAATTCTGAATCGATTTACAAATTGATTTTCTAAATGTTAACCGATAACGTAATGTTGACGAAACGCAAATGGTGGAACTTGGAGTACAGTGTCCAACAGTCTGTGGTGTGCAAATAACAGAGATGTGTTCCCCTATATTCGGTGCACCGCCGCTGCTACTAAAATTTCACACGATCATTATTATCAATGTGCAACTAATAATTTTCACTCACACACTGTGCGAGCACGGTAACACTCAACTTCCTCTCCTCATTCTTTAAAGGACAACTACGTGACATCTGTTGTTATAAGCGCAGCATAAGTTAGGTCTTAGGAACAGAGCAGAGTTTGTGTAGCAAGTGCGTGGGTAAGCAAAAGAGAGAGAGAGAGAGAGAGAGAGAGCGAGCAGCAGAAAGTGACGGTGAAAGTTAGCGGAGCAGAGGAAAGGATGGTGACCACGGAGGAGCTGATGTTAGTAAAGCAAATTAGGGATGCCTTTTAAGCTAATGTATCTTTTGAATTTTATTGTGCAAATCAAATAACTGGTAATGCCAGAAATCCTGTATAGAAAAAAAGATGCATCAAGAATCGTTTTATAACCGCATCACAGCCCTCTGAATGGTAATCGAATAAAATTATGAGGTGCCTAGGGATTCCCACCCCTAACAGGTATATAGGAATACTGTCAGATTGATTGTTGACTGATATTAACTATAAAAAGCCATATTGGAATCAAGTTATAGATGCTTCTGCTACTGATACCATATTTTACTGATTGCATGAAGAAGCATTTTGTAAAATATTTTTAGGGGTTTGTCGCTTACAACAACGGTCAAATATACAATGCTGCTTAAAAACTAAAATTGTGCAATGCCTGGTGTGTTCTGCACCTCCATTTGTACTTGAGCAAAACTGCATATGGAATCAGTTGACACAAATTAGATCAGATTAATATTCGTTATAAAATTAATAGATCCGGGCAACAAACAGTTTCCATACAAGCGAGTTTTATACAAACATCTTAAGCATGCAATTTTAAGCATTTCATAATTAAATGCAGACCGTGTGTGTTTTTTTCATCACCTTAAATGAGATCAAGAGGTGTCAGACTTACACTATAATATTACAAATATGGAAACTTCTGAGAGGCTGTAGTGAACAGATATTTTACAGACGGCATTTTAAAATGTCCATAAACACGCTTTAGCTACTGCGTACAGTCGAATTCAACCATTCAGCCTGATGAATGGTTGAATTCATGCAGTTTCATTGTTGATAGCAAAATAGCATATAAAAGCAAAGTGTATTCAAATTTCAGCTTTTATAATGTGATACATCCTTACAAAAAAAAAACTTGGACGGAGACCCAGCTACTGTCTGTCTCACCCGTCTTTTCTTTACTTTCCATTGTCCCACAGACAGACCCTGTTTCTAATTACTCGTACTTCCCCTCTTACATAAAACACACAATCAAAAAGACTCATACGTGTACAAATGCATGTACAAGTATGTGTGTTTACACCCATGAATAATGGGTAATGCCGGAGGATGTAAGAGAAATACAACAGAGTGAGAGTCCTTGCCTGCTGCTCTGTAGCTTTACTAAACAACCTGGCATGAGAGGAGAGGAGATGTGGGTGTAGAACAACAGGGAGAAATAAGTGATTTGGAGAAAAAGAAGGGAAAGCAAACTAGGGTGAAAAGGGAGAGAAAAAAGGGGAGTGCAGGAAAGAGGCAAGGCTTTTAAGATGCTCTTGGTAACCAATCTAATGGGTTCCTTTATTGCTCGTTTCTGTCGTCCATTCACACACTCCCTTTACACACTCGCTTCGCACTAACTTCTATCTTTAATGGGAGGAGGGGGCTGCAGAGAGAGGGCAGAGAAAAGGAAGGTTCTATCACTACTCAGGTGTCCTCCTCTTTTCAATCCTTATTTGTGACACAACAGTTTGTGGTGTATCCATTTCTCCAAAGTGACAAGTGGTGGAGCAACCCTGAAAGGGAACAAAACAAAACCGCAAGACTTAAAGAAAAGGAGAAGGACAAAGAGAAAGAGTTGAAACAATGAGTCGATTAGTTGACTGAAAAATGAATAATTTTTTAAAGCTAAGATGCTAATATTTGGCAGCTGTAGCTTGTCAAATAAGTGGATTTGAGGCTTTTTTTTATTCATTCATAGTAAACTGAATATCTTTGACTTTTCGACTGGGATAAAACAAGCAATTTCAATACATCACCTGTGGGAAAATGCAACTCTGGTTGTTCACCATTTTGATTTAACCAATTAATGAATCGAGAATTATTATTTATTATGAATATAATGGTTAGTATTAGCCCTAGAAAAATGCACATCACAATCTGATGTCTTGCTTGTTTTTTTTGACAGACAGGTGAATGTTTTACATTTCTACTTAAAATATGAGTTTGACTGGTGAGCAAAACTGTCATAACTAGGTCTGCAACTTTATCATCATCAATGAATTGGCTTTTATCTTAACGGTTAATCTCTTTTCACAATTTTCCAGAGTGATGTCTTCAAATGTCTTGTTTTGTCCTGAAACCCAAAGATTATTCAATAACTGTTACACAAGACAAAGAATGTCATATGCTTCTGCTGATTTGTAGCAGATCTGTACCTTTTAAACAACTGATCATGAGAATAAAGTGCACTTAAAGTGTTTAATACTATCATTTGTAACTTTAGAAGTATGTTATACACAAAAGCATTGGTACAAAACATCACGCCAAATGCTCCACTTCACAGGAAAGGTAACCAAACCAAAACACTAGAAAACTCACATCAAAGAGTTTTCTATGGTTTTCACACATTTAAAAGACAAGAATGCACTGAAACCACCTACGCTGCACTTCTTTGGTGGTGTCTTGCAAAATGTGTGAAGCAGATTAAACAAATTTAAACAGCTGACTACGCGAATAGATGCTGTTCACTTGCACTTATGTCAAAAGTTCAACTAGTTTCAACTTTTCCGTCCGACTGCGTTGCAGTATTCTCATGCGGTTGGTAGAGAGACGACCTGGGCTTCGGTCAGCCCAGGTCATTTACCAACACTGGTTTTATTGACTTACAACCAGTTTACAGTACCTCAACCAGCTTTTATCTCTTATTGATGATTAAAATTATTAAATTAAGAAATTTCTGTTTCTATTACCTTCTTACATCCAGTCATGGGAGTAAAACAGCATGACACTTGACTTCCACTGACACACACACACACACACACACACACACACACACACGGCGTTGCCCTCAAAAGCCCTGGCCAACTTCACAGACCACCTTCAGGGTGAGAGTCATGTGTGCTATCAGACATGTCTTCACAATGACTTGACTTGGCCTAAAATGACTCAGGGATGCCAGGGCAGTTACTGGGCTGAGAGAGAGAGACAGAGAGAATGAAAAAGAAGATTAGAAAGAGAGCAGAAAAAAGACTTAGAGAGGCAGATGTGGGTAGAGAGCGCTGTAGCTGTTGGTGGGTCTAACCTACTTTCTGTCTCCTGGCTGAATAAGTCAGCATCGCTGTACTTCCCTGGCATACTGAATAATTCACACACACATACACAAAGAGAGAAACACATGCTCTTTCTTGAACGCAGCAGTAAGCACTGATAGGCAGAAAAAATGCTCTTCCTCCAGAAGAGGTGGGGAAAAAAAGGTTTTTGTTAGTGTGTGTGTGGCCAGGAAGCGGGGGTGTTGAGCACTGACGGTCACCTTCCATGCAGACACACACACACACACGTTAAAATAGGTCACCCCTTACAATGCTCTCAGAAAAATCCATCTCCTGCGCGCTAAGAGCATGCAGGGAAAAGATGCACTGCTACAGCACAGAGACTAAAAGGGTCTGTGTGATTCTGTCGCTCTGCCTCTCTCCCTCTGTCAATTCAATAAGCTTGACTGGCGTTCTCACTGCCTTTCTTCCTCTCTATGTGGCATAAGCGTCCCAAATCAGCAAAAAGCTGCAAAGTGCAAAGTCATATTTAGTTCAACAGAGAAATGTGACCACAACAAATGTTTTGAATGCATTATATAATGATCAAGTGAATGAACAAATGCTTTGAAAGGAGGGGGCATTAAAAGGGAATAGTCAGATATTTTGGGAAATGCACTTCTTCTCTTTCTTGCTTAGCGTTAAGATTGATCCTACTCTCGCATCTGTACGCTTAATGTGCAGGTGGAGCAAACCGCCAATTAGCATAGCCTAGCATAAAGACTGAAATCCAATGGAGACTCCAGGAAGTTATTGCCAAACATCCAAGAAATAGTCTGGCACTTAACCTACCTAAGCAAAATGGTCAACTGTTGATTTTTACGAATTAAACAAAAAAGATATAAGAAATAATACTAGCTAGCTTTAGGGATGCTGGTGGGTGGATTTTGTTGTCTCTAGACAGACAAGCTATATGTTCCCCCCTTTTGCAGACATTATGCTAAGCTAAGCAGCTACTGGCTTTTACAGAAGACAAGAAAGCAAATGAGTGTTTCCCAAAATGTCGAATTATTTAAGTGTTTTGTTCAAGTTCAAAGAAAAATCAGCTCACAATGTCAGGTGTGCACTGTTTAACAGAATTTACCAATTAAGCTCAATCACTAAGGAAATAATATGAAACCCCACCCTGACCATGAGGTATGAGTCAGGGGTCCGGACTGTGTGTCCTCATTAGCTAAAGATCTAACCAAGATGATGTCCGACGACTAGCATCAGTGGCCAAACTGTACACATGCAAACATGCACACTCTAGTGTGTGCATGTGATGTCATTTCCACTTTATGGCTACTGGCCAATGTAGGTCAGTGGAGCACTGATAGCATGAGTGGCAAGAATACACACACACACACTCACAAACATGCAGGGGTGTGAAAGCCCGTCATTCACTGGCACAAAGCAGAACGTAATTTCCTTTAATTAGCCACCTTTCTCTCTGTCTGTCACTCTTTTATTTTCAATTCCTAAAACATCTGACTGTCTATTCTGTTATGCAAGCCACACAAGCAGAAGTTCAACATGTGAACATGACAACACAGAAAGCAGAACATTATAAAAATAGGAACCCCCAAAAGAAACTAAATTGACTTAATCACCAAACAAAACGCACAACAACAATGAAATCCTCTTTCGACTGTTAAGTTACACATTAACACAGAAGAATTTGTGTTTTTGACTGCACACGAGCTTGTGTGTATGTGGTGGAAAATAAAGTCACACTGACCACAGGAAACACCTGGCCTGAACTAAAAGCACCCACTTTAACCAGCCGTTTGAAACCACTGTTCAAAACCAATTCTTTTGGGACCTAAAATTTGAGTGCACAGTACACAGACCCATACAGTATGCTGTGGACACAGAAAACCTACTCGTCCTTGCTTCTTTTGAATGATGACTCAGTGTGGTTGTGCTGTTACAAATGTCAGAACACAAAACAAAGCGGACAGAGAAAATTCTTCTGCACTGAGGTCCTCACATTCGTAACAGTAGTAGATGGAGAAGCGCATTAATGTGCATTTTCTTTTGCCTAGTTCCTGGAATTTTGGTTAAAATCTGTGCTACATTTGGACGGAAATTTGATTATGGGGTAGTTGATGGAATTTGATGAACTTTTTTCAGCTGGCATTATCAAGTAAACAGAAGTGTAAACATTTTGCACGTCAAATTGAGAAAAAAACTGAATACCGCACTGCATGATATAATAAAAACTATGATAGGTGCAACACAAGTGGCCAGTCTTAGGGCCAGTGAGAGAGATATGGAAAGAAAAAATAAGTGGAGGATTGAAAAAATGAGACAGAAAGCATTTACAGTACGGCTGTATAATAACATCATTCAAGGTTTGAGAAGTGACCTTAAGTAAGTCACTGTAGTGCTACTCTGCAGCTGACCGCCATGTGACTTTCCCTGCAAAGATCAGAATGACATAATTTTCAAGGCATGACCTCCCCTCTCTCTCTTCACTCATCATGTGTGTACCTGAAATTAACCATGAACACACTCAAAAACTGACTACGACAACAGGGACATCATTACAGAAAGCACTGACAGCCAGCCACATTCCCGGAGCCCAAACACACAACCCGAAGAGGTCTGACATGTTTGAATTTTCAGTTAAAATGGTTGACTTCACCGACATACAAGGCAAACACATTTAGCATTTACCGGTATTTGTCTGGCCGGTTATTTCCCGTTCTGGATCTAGGCCTGCAGCAGGAAGCAGATGTGGATAAACTACATATAATCCCAATCATCTGGGACAGGGGCTCATTGTGTGTTTAGTGTGAGCTTTGTGTTTGTGTATTAATAACCTCCCTGATATACATCTCTAATTCTTACTCAACACCTATCTGTGTTTAAGGTTCCTGTGCATTCATATGTCATTCTTTGAGTTTCAGCAGGACGGATGCTGCTGACAGGTTTGTGTGTGTGTGTGTGTGTGTGTGACTCCTCCATGTATCCATTTCCTTTCACCGAAGTCACACATTACGCACACAGGGCATTACTACATCATTTCCTGAGTGTTTGAGTGTGTGGTCTCCTTATCTTGATCAATAAAGTTCTTCGGCCTTGTTGGTGGGTCAGCTAGCTTTCATCATGTAAAGCCTTGCAGACAGAAACACACACACACACACACACACACACACACACACAAATACACAAACTCTGAAGCGGAAATATTGTGTTGCATCTCTTCTGAGAAACACCCTGCTCAGGGGCAAAAGGCTGGTTTCTGGGTTAAGCCGTGGGAGGGGGTGGGTGAGAAAGACGGAGGCTTGTGACACCAAAAGAAATTGGGAAGTCTTGCTACAGTAACATGAGGTGGTGGTTGCCACACACACACACACAGCAGCAGACCCCTGCGGTGCGCCTCTCTGCACCCACGCACACAAACAAGCTAATAAAAGCACACAGCCACACAAACACACCGGGTTTCTCATTTTTTAGCCAGCGATTGGAAGATGGCGGCGAAGACAACATCAAGGCAGATTTTACAAGCTATAAACCAAAATAATAAACTAGTGTGTTACTTTTCTTAGTAGTTGCTGACATATGAGTTAACAGTTAATTGCCAACGAAGCTGACTGAAATTCTTTTTGAAATTTGTGCAGCTAAGATCAAAAATAGGAAAACAGGACAGGAGCGCACCAGAAGCAACAGCACAAGCATGTGACTGAGAAAACAGCCAGTTTATGTCAGCTGTTTACTTTTCTTAGACAAATGTACTGAAACCTAAAGCACCTAGAAGTCTATTTAGACTTCTAGGGGCCTTCTTAGCTTCCTTAGACTTCCTTAGCTGAGTTAATCTGGGACAGCTCTGAACAATTTCTGCATGATCCCCCAAACACATGAGTCCGCCCTTCTCTTGAAAACATACACTATGTGCCGGCACCGGCCTGCCATGCTGCCACACAAAAACAGGGTCCTTGCATCCCTGACCAGTGAAGTGTGTGTGGGCTTGTGTAACACACGGGCATAAAGGCTTCCAGATCATGTGCTGCAGGCACTTAACATGCACACACATACACAACTCAGAACTGAGAGGGGGAAGCCCCCTGGTGACAGTGGAAATTGTAACTTCACAAAAACACAAACCCACAAGAACACACACACTAGCATGCCAGCTATTGTCACATCTCATTTTCTTGCCTCCCCTCCGAGTGTTTTATGACAGCGTGTGTGTTTGCACTTTTTCGTTTCCTTTGATGTGCTGCTTGGAAGTAATCTGCTTACAAAGGTGGGGCAGCAACACAAGCACACACACACATAGAGGCTGATCTTCTATGTCTAAACCCTGTCTAGACAACAATGCTGAGCCCAGTGTTCCCAAAAAGCAGGTACAGAAATGGTATCAAAGTTGGTGTGATGACACAGGTAACACACCACAGTGGTATCTGATCACACACACAAAGATCTGGGTTTCATCTCGTTTCCGGCCGTGTGGTTTATTTCCTGTCTTTGCATCATGCTCCTTTTACATCTCCTCGTTTCCAACTTGAACCACTTTGCAGCTACGTTTGCTGAACCTGTGAAAGGATTTTTACACATTTATAAAAAACACACTTAAAGTGTCTCATCCTATCTCGTACATGACCCACAATATCCAGGCATCTGTTCCTATGCAGACGTCTGTTCGTGGGCCACGTGGGGGCTCCTGGCATATGAACAGACAAAAATTGCAATGTGTTTAAAGAAATTTGTTCTCATCTGTAATAGCATGTTTCTTTCAGGCTGCGTGGTGGCCTACTAGTTACAGAAGGTTTCCAATAACACAGGGGTCACAAGCTCAATCCCTGCAGCTTGTATGTCCATCAGCAGCTGAGTGTTTGAGCTAAACTCTATATACTCCTACCTCACTCAATGTACTATGAGTCCAACTGTCGCCTGAATACTATTAAGAAAGGTACGCTTTTTATGTAAAGATCAGAGGTCTTAACCAAAGCATGAAAGTGAGCCTGCATGAAAAGTATTACAAGTGCATCTCTAGATTGCTAAACCAGAGAGACTGTACTCTTCTCTCTCTTTGCGCAAATGAAAGTGTGTCTCAAATGCAGACGCGCTCTCTGCCAACAGGAAGTGACGCATCAAAACCGAAGTGCAAAATACTTTCTCAAAGACAGCAAGCAGTCAGTGCTCCGCCCAAAGATTAGTGAAACTTCACAAAGACAGACTTGTGAGTCAGCAATATAAGTCTGGAAGGGTCTGGTCACACTTTATGATGTCAACACTTCACACCTCATTCAATTTATTTGAATGGAAATGTCAAGGTCAGATGACTAGCTCACGGCAGAAAAGTAAACCCGCGCTGAGCTTTCACATCTAATTCAACTTTGACGGACGTTCATATGGAAACTTGCGCTGTGGCGGGGAATGGTCACAGTGTAGGGTCCAAAATAAAGGAAGCTATCTCTTCAAAAGGGCTCAATATTTGTAAAAGTGGTCATATTGTGCTCCTTTTTAGTTTCATAATTTCATTAAGGGGTTGTAGCAGAATAGTTTAACGTGGTTTCATTTTCAAAAACACCACATTTTTGTCATACTGCACACTGGTGCAGCACCTCTTTTCACCCCTGTGTGTTGAACACTTCATTTTAGCTACCGAGTGAAGCATCTCACTTCTATTCGATCTTTGTTGGGAGTGGCGCATGTGCAGTACCTAGTTAAGGACTACTAGCCAATCAGAAGCAGAGTATGACGGGTCCTGACAAGCGGGTAACCCTGGCTTCAGTTCAGTTGTACAACCTAGAGCAAGACATTTAAGAGTAGTAAGTCATTCATTAGTAACAAATGTATCTTTCATATGTAACTTTTGAACTGTGCACTGTCTCTACATCACAATAACAACTTTATGTCCATTGACTGCCTAACGTTATTTTAATTTTATATTTAGGTGTACTTGTGTAAACAGCCACGCTAGCTGCTAGGCGAGCATTATGATGCGTGTTCCAAAGTGAAGGCTGGACTACAATCGAGCAGTTTTCAGGCCGTTCAGGAGCAGTGTTTTCTGCGGGAGATGGTAATTACCTTTGAGGTGGACTTTGGCCTTTTTCTCTTTGCAAACCTATTACAGTCAAAAAAAGATATATAGCACAATAAAGGAGAGGGAACAAGCCAAAAGTCTTTAAAATGATGTGTGTGTCAAAATACCACTTTAAATTAAATATTGTCGTGCTGCAGAGATGTCCTGGCCTACACATCTTATTCTAGAGACTTAAGAAAGCATCTTTGTTTGGTACAGATCCCCACAAAGATCACACTATAATTCATTTTAATAGGTTTGTCATTGAAAATGAGAATAATGAGGTAAAAGTAATCATTCCCTCCAGTTTCAAATCATATCGCAATTGCAATATCAGTCAAAATAATAGCGGTTAAATATTTTTTCACAATCTTTCAGCCCTAACCTTCAGCTAATTTAATGGCATCCAGTTCTTCTCTTGCAAAATTTAAATCGCAATGCCCAAGCTTTGCAGGAAGGTTTGTAGGCAGTCATGATCCATGAAAGGTAAACTAAATTTAAAATGACACTTTCTTTTTAATATCAGACCAAAATTCAGTATATTTCTTCTTTTTACAGATATGTTTGTACCTTTTGGAAGACTTGCTGTTTCTTTTTACCAACAGAGTAATACAACACATGACACTGTAATGAGCAGCAAATTTTCTAAAATCTTGATGTGTCCATATTGTTGCCTCTGTAACAGGCTATTTGTTAAAAAAAATTTAAAAATAATACTCTAGCTCTCTTACATAAGCGCACTAATAGCTGGTTTGGAAAGTCGTGGGTTGACAGAGCCAGTTGATAACCACCCTTTTGAAACAACTGAGACTGCCATTGTTTGGTTTTGTGGAACCAGTGACTGCATAGTTGTGACAATTTTCCAGAACCTGCGTCATGAGGCGGACTGTCGGACTCACCGGTACATATTTTGCATTTCATCCCATTTGTATCCCTTTGAATGAAGCTGTCATCATCAGATCAGGCTGGTTAAAACAATCATACAGTGTGCCTTTCACTGATGACATGCTGCATGATATCACTGCTGAAGCCTAAATCTTATTGCCATGCGGCTCCACCAACAAGCAAAGCTGTTAAGTTCAACTTTAAACCATACTCTGTCATATTCTCACCAGAAAAAGGCGGAGGGTCAAAGACAAAATTATAGGCTTATACTGGCTATAACACTGTATGTATGTGACAGTATAAAGAAGCATGTAATCTAGCTCTCTCATTACTATAGCACCAGGCTTATGACAAAAATGTGTCCTTTAACTCCAGAGTCAGGACTCTTCGTCATGCTTTTTCTCCTTGCACGTCATGGGAGGCCCTGATGTACCATATGCACCAGTACGTGCTGTGTAATAGATCGGTTGTTGATGTGTCTCCGTGCAGATGCCACTCAAAAAAATTTCCAAAATTCTCCTACGCCCTGTACTAATTCTGACAGCCACAATGGGTCAAAAAATGTTTCTGGTGGGTTCAAACATGACAAGATAACAAGTGAATACCAGAACAAGACACTTCTAACATTTGGGGAAAAAATTAAATTGTTCCCATTCCTGCTGAAAAAGACTACTGAACGAAGCATATAATCGCTGACTCGTTGCCCTACCGGAGTACTGTAATTATGCCTATAAAACACATTCTATATATAAACAACAATAGGCAGTTAAAGTGGGTGTTATGTCAGGGTGTTCTGGTGACTCAGTGCGCAAAAGGAGCACACCCCATGCGCTTTGGGTTACTGTGAGTTTGACTCCAGCGATTTAAAGCTTCTCATAAGGCTCAAAATTGGACAGAACGGCAGCAACCAGCTAAAGCACTCACTAACATGTTGGCTGTGGCTGATGAGTCTTAATTGTGCTTGGTACACTGGCACACAGCCCACCTGGGCTCAATCAGAACTAGTTTTCTTGTCAACAAGCTGGTGCATCTGCTGAATAATTTAGGTGAAACTCTTAATTCACTGGCTGATGTTGCCAGCTGAGAGCAAATTAGCTTGAAGCCTCATTTTTATGAACGCCATAAGGCTGACAAAAATAACATGATAACTGTGAATAACTAGATTAGACAAATAGCTCAAATTAAAGATGACATTTAGGAGCCGTTTAATAGTGAAGTTACTGTCTGGGGGGATGTGTGATAGCCAAAAGGCTAAAATGAAGTATGTTTTAACCACAGAAACAACTTACTGAGTTCGGCACAAATAAAGGTCATTTAAAAAGCAACTTAACAGATATCACATGAAGAATCAAGGCACGACAAGCATTTGGTGCCGTCCTGTATGTTTGAAAAGGGGGTTTCTGATTAAAAGGCTGCCATTTTTCTTTAGCCACAAGGGCTGGAGGGATGTTGTTGTTGTAGTAGGCACTTTGACAAGGCGTGGATGTGCGTGAAGTTATGAATAAGAAGTGTGGTGTTGCTAAAAGAAGAAGCTACATTTACCCGATCAACTCCACATTGAGAATTCAACATTAAGAGGAACCAACAATACAGCAATAAAAAAGCACACTGAATATCAATCTTTATTAAGTAGAGATTATACTACTACAATTATTCCAACTAAGTGGATATAGCGTAGATGTTCAAGACAAAGTTTTATTTCTGATCACCTGCATTAGGAAATTAATGGCCTGTACATAAGCAAACAGCAGACCAGTCTCAGCTTCTTCTGCTCTCTTCCTCATCCATAAAGCACTTCCTAAATGCCTCTCACACAGCCCAACGCCCCTCGTTTTTTGCGCAACATCCGTTACCTCCCTGTTTTCAGAAACACACACTCAGAAGGACAGGACAAGTCATCAATACACATTTGGACACATACACACATTTTCTCATTTCAGCATTTGCTGTGTACCTAATCTCAAGAGAGAGAGAGAGGACTGTCAAATTGTGTAGCTTTTATCCAAAGTGTGCCCAGGAGTTGATAAAGCTCCAGTTATAAAGCCAGGACAAAATGTTATGAAATGGGCCAAGAAAGAATGTTGCAAGCTCCAGCAAGCAGCTTGTATGAAGCAGGGAAGTGAGCAGAATGAGTGTGTGTGTGTGTGTGTGTGTGTGCGCAACTGTAGGCAACAGGAGAAGAAGTTAACTGTTCTGACGCTGATTAGCTTCTTTAACAAACAACCAAACCGCAGTAAAACAAATCAGAACACTTAACTTCCCTGAAACACTATGTGAATCATAAAGCAAAGCCAAACCTGTCTTCTGCTGCTACAACTTCTTAAACTGTAACTGAAGCTTGTTTTATTTGAATCCTTTAATGAGTTTTACTAATAGTTACATTCATTTAAACTTACAAAATGAAATGCGCATGTATCCTCCAGCTAGCATTACATGTACATACGTATCCTAACCAAAGCTATTTAACAAAATGACCACATAATGGCACAAGCTGTATTATATTAGTGCCATTCCTTTTGTGGCTATTTCAGCTATTTCACAAGCCTGGGACAAGTCCTATTTTGAGTCCAGAGTTGCAACACAATAACATCCAGTGATGCGGTGTGGGCAAACTTATTACAGGTCGGTCAGCGGTCATCAAAAAGCAAACAAAATATGTTCCTTTAACAATACATTTTTTTCCATCTCGAAAAAATACTATGCTACATACTTGGAATTATATTCTTTTTTTCAGCCGATAACTGTAGAGAGATAACAATAGAGGAGAACGATGTTTATTCCTCAAAGAATACATACAATCAGTGCTTAATTTATTAGTTATACATAACTAAAAACTAATGCAGTCTAATACAACATCCCTGCACTAAATCCAACCTTCATGGAGGCTATAATGTTAGTTTAAAACAATTCAACATCTGGAGGCTGTAGTGTGTGATGCTGTTGAATTTGATTGCATGATACTGTATCTCTAATATTTTGTCCACCCTATTTATATCAATGGGAAGGAATTAGCTGAGTTTATTATGGGCAAACTGTATCTAGAAAATAAAATGTATTGGTTTAACTGTCTTTAGGTGGGTTTATCATCCACTAAAGTACATATCTATAGTATACCCAATGCCATTATTAAATAAGTAACTATATATTAAGTCGTCACATACATATTTTACAGAGAAAAATCTATGTACATGAATAATACAGGTAGACCATACATCCAATAAAGCTCAGTTTAGCTATTCACTGCTCATTGAGTTTCAGAGGACAATGAATCACTGCACTGTACAATCAGGCATGGTTAACAGACAGTAAGCCACCATAACACTGCACTTTGGCCCAGCATTTACCTACAAGCTAAGCTATCTCAACAACGCCATGTAAAAAAATAAAAATTACCCCACGTCTGGAAAGAGGCGTGAACGTGTGTTGTTTTGCTGTTGTACTTTAAAGAAACAGAAGCCGGTAGTGTGTCTGTGGTTTAGGGAGACAATGCTAGGCCGCCATGTAAAGCCTGGAAATGGGAGGAAAAGGAAGAGGGCAGTGTGGCCGCCCCCCTGCCTCACCTCCTGGGGGATACAGGGAACCGGGAGAGGGTGGGATATGGAAGGTCAGCACGGAGGAAAAGGTGGAAATTATGAAGGGAGAGAGGTCTGGTGAGATAGATATATGGCAAGGAAGGTTTGTAACGATGATGTAAATGTTGACCCACCATAAAGTCGCTGCCGAAGTTGTCCTCTCCCCTCTCCTCGTCCCCCTCTCTCATGGCCTTCACCCCCTGGATAAACTTTCTCAGGATGCCGGCTTGGTCCATCCTTAAGTCCTCTTGTAACGTATCCCGTTGCCTTTTCCTTAAAAAAAAAAAAAACTCCCAAAGTAGCAAGGCGGGAGAAAATGTAAAAATAAAACACAAAAAAAGGGCACCAGGGAAAAGGGAAGAGGGGGAATAAATAAAAATAAATAAGCTTCACGGATCCTCCCAGAGAGTCATCGTCGGTTCACAACACCTTTTTTTTATTATTATTATCGCCCCATGTTGTTCCTGCCTTTCCTTCTTTCTTCTGGGCTGTTTTCACAACGATAATGGTTAGTCCCAAAGAAAAACAGCTGCGGCCGGGTTTTCTGGTCTACAAACAAGTTCACCGCCGTGGCGTACGGTAGATGGCAAACACTTGGTTCTGTGAGAAAAGCTAAATAAAGACAAAAGGCAACGAAAAAACCTGGTCTGGTCAGTCTGTCTACCCCTCCCTGTCTACCTCGGTTGCCACATTCACACACTGCTGCTCGTTATTCGCTACTGGGGAACATCCGGACTGGGCAAAGCCAAGGGAAAAAACGTCCCTCCCCTTCCAAGATAAAGCCTCCTATGATTGGACAGCTGATACAACAAATTAGAATCTCATTGGCTAACGTGTATGTAGCTCTACCAAATAGCAAGGTCTGATTGGATAGAGTGCGTGTCTGTCGTTTTGACACTGTTACTCGTCGTCATTGTTATAATGATATAATTTCAAGCCAGTAGGTGATTTATAGATCCACATCCAGTAAAAGAATAGACATATTTAAGATATGTGTTTAGCTTAATGGCAGTTCTATTAAACAGAAATTACAATCGCAATTATAATATCAAGAATTGGACATCGCCTATATGATAATCCTGCAGTCCTAATATAAAGTAGCCAAACAGAGGGGCCAACAAAAAAGCCCTCATGCACTCTGACAGCCATTGTACTCTACATCCTCTACATGTTCTCATTCCTATCCAGAAGGTTTACCAACTATATTCGTTATATTGTAAAAATATTATATGTGTACATCCAGTCTCAGTTTAGGGTATATGAATTTATTTCTAAACACAAATGTGGTGTTTTAACAGGAGAAATATGATTCCTATTCATGAAAGGACAAGCATTAAATTAGATTTATTAAATAAATATCAAGTATGATATTGCACACAAGCTGCAGTCTTTCTCAAAAAGTAACCATATCGATATTTATTAATTAAACAATATTATTTAGGCTATTAAGGCCAATTCAATCATTATTACTTCAGTCGAGTGGGGAATTATTTTCTATCTTGCAGTTAGTGCATTGTTTCCCCTCAGAAAGTGATGAAGTGGTAGCACCCAAAATGGACGTGTTAAGGGTGTTTATGTCATCTTAAGACAACCATTCCCTGCTCCCAGGAGGAAAAAAAGGATTCACTCCTTTTTCTCAGCTAATCAGCCAAGAAGCATGGCTTCCTATATGGCTCACCGTGGTATTCCATTTTGTGAATCATATTCTTATTACATGGAGTATGCATACTGCTAGTGTTGTTGTTATGTGCTCTGTTTTAATGTTTTACATAACTAACTGATCAATGAACCAAAGACAATTTCCCACCATGTGTGGACAATAAAGTTGTATTCTAATCTATTCTATTCTACATTGAAGACACTGTTTTGTTAAATTCTTTTTACACAAACATAAGAGTTGTGTAATTTTTGCAACATGTTTTTATTTTCCTGTTATACCATTCAAACATATTTGGATTTTTATTTAGTGTGAAATCTGTTCAAGTGGCATAGCCTCTACAGTAAATTATACTATAAGAAGAGTGCATACAGTAAAACTGAAATTAGTAGCCCAGGCTTTTGCTTGCTTCTATCGCTGAAGTCACCCTGCCTATTTGCACAAATCTCTTGAAATAGGCTACTATCAAATTGTTTAATTCAACAAGGATGAATATTACTTGCATAAAAATGTGTCTTTTTTCATCTCTCTTGTTTACCATGCCGGTAAATCTGAATAATTTCTGTGAAATTAACTTAATGATTGAATTTTGGAGAATTTAACCAATCCTATGATGTTTAGCATGTCCATATTGAAAAAAAAAACACATTAATATTTGCATGCACGATCAAAGCAGCTTAGAACTAGCTCAAGCAGGTGACCCAGTGGGCTTTAAGAGGTTTTAATCATCCAAAGAACTCAAAGAACAGACCAGGCATCTAAGTGAGACCTGCAGTGCCAATTTTGAACAATCTGACAACACGTTTGCTGATGGAGGCAGCTCATATAATGTGATTGTATTTCTGTTTTGTAAGAGGTCCAGGTGGCGCGCTCTGTAATTCCTCTCAGTGGGAGGCACATATGTACAATCCCACATAGAAGCCAGTGACGTGCTCCACTATCGACCAACAAGTTGCAGCATCTTCTCCATGGTTTAAAATTAGAGTGAACAGATCTAATAATCCTGTCATGCAGCTATACAGCCGGTACTGGATTTTAATCTAGATCTAACACACAGGATATACGCATGGACGGACGGACAGACGGACGGACATATAGATAGATAGATAGATAGATAGATGAGAGGCAGATTATGTGAAGCTCAGAGTGAAGAAGCTGCTAACAGCCATCAGATTAATGGGTCAGCTATATAATCTGGATTAAGATAGAAATAGAAACAATTTCATCATGAAACATCTCCACTTAATGATCACACGTATGTAACACTCCTTTCTAGCAGTAGCTGTGGTTATATGGGTGTTACATAATTTTATTCAAGTCGTTTAAATGTAATGTAACTGACAAACTTGAGTGAGAAAGCCAGGGCAATGGAGAAAAGAACAAACGGTAAATTGGTATGCTGGAGAGAGTTGTCGGGGGACTCAATAGACACTTATGCGTGATTAACCGTCTTTCGATAAACACACACACACGGAGAGTAGGGGAATTGAGTTACTTTGTTTTCCTTTCGTTCTACCAGTGACAACAAACAAACCCGTCCATTCAGTCTGAGAAAGAAGGAGAAGGGACGCTGTCACAGAGCCAACAAGCTTTCACACACAAACTGCTTTTTGTTGCTCTTGTCTTTAAACCTATTTGCTCGTTATCCTCAGTAAATATTTCATGTTTTCTTTGCTCTCCCCTCACCCCCCTTCTTTATTTACCATACATGAGGGACACAGTTGATTTTCATGTCTGATAACAGAGTCTTCAGCCATGCATTTGTAATGGTTCTTCTCTTTTCTGTCCCTCTATTGTTTTATTTTATCTCTCCTCTCCTTTGCTCTCCTCCTCCTAACTGAGACAAAATAAAGTGTCAGCAAGCCCTCATCCATGTTCAAATTCATTATACATTTATCTGAAGATTAGTTTCTCTGATTAATCGTCTGTTCTATAAAATGTCATGAAATAGTTTTTAAAAAGTCCATTACAATCTCCTAAAGCCCAAGGTGACATCTTCAAATGTCTTGTTTTGTCAGATATTAAGTTGAATCTCACAGGGGAAGCTGAAGCTATGTTTGGCATTTTTACTTGTCTGTATAAGTTATTTCATATTTCCGTGTTGTTGTTTTCAGGTCAATAAACTGTCCATCTGTCACATGTGTGTTTATGTAGAGGTTAATCATGTGGCAGGATCATTATGTGTGTCTGTGTTTGTGGTGAAATAGGTTTCTTTCTTCCACAGCTCAGTGGAAACAGGTCAAGCAGACGGATGAAGAGATGAACACACAACAAAGGAGTACTCTACTGTACTGTGTGTGTGTTTGAGTGTGTGTGTCTGTTATGGTTGTTTGGGGAAAAATATATTTAAAAAAATAAAGACCCTGTGGCCTCCTGAGTTCCAACCCCTTCCTTTTCTCAGCACTGCTTCTGGTTTCTCTGTACTGTGTCTGACCCTGACCTCTCTGTGGAGAAGACAGGGGTCAGATGAACAAAAATGCCCCAACAGGGATCAATTACGTATCATATTAATATCCCCTTTTTTTCCCCTTAGCCACTCACCCCTGTCCATCCTCCTTTACTGTCCCTCCCACCATCTCTATTTCTCGTTGCCTCCGTTCCCCCCTCTCTCTTCCACTTTTTCTCCCTTTCCAACTCCAGCTCCCTCTTCCTGGAATGTGCTGCTCAGAAGCAGCTGAGTGGAGGAATGTTGCTGCAACAAGCCCATACACAACCCCAAGGGAGAGAGGCTCCCCACACACACACACACACACACACTGAGTGTGAGCCTCACACACAAACTTGCATACACAAAATCTTTCAAAAACTTTCTTCCTCGCTGCTAAACGAAGAACTCCCCTCTTTCCTCTCTGTCTTTCACGTGTGCGCCTGCAGTACAGGGCAGAGCATGAAGCTGTATGTTTGAGAACACAGCAGAATGAGTATATCTGTTCTAGACACGCACACACTTCAGAAAGAAAACAAGAAAGAGAGAGAGAGATAGAACGTGAGCCTGCCTGTTGCAGTAATGAAGTAGGGTGAAAATGTCTGCCCTCAGGGTAAAGGAATGACTCAGTGGTATGTTACACAACCCTTCCCTCAGTAATAGGCTTCAGAATTCAGTCGTATACAGAGAGAAAAACCTGAATAAAAGTGTAGGGAACTGTAACCCATACATGTGATATTTACCATGCTATCATGCTCTATGACATGTGACAGTTCCCCATCCAAAAAATCCACATGCCTTTGCAGTCAACAGTTATCAACTTAACTGAACACCTACAGCATGGGAGATTTAAAAAAATGTGAGGAATGGAGTTCGTCCCTCCAGTAGAGCTCCAAAGACTTGGATAACTTACGCTGTGCTAAGACACTACAGCTCTCTTTACATGGAACAAGCTGAATGAAAAACAAAGAGGGGGAAAAAAGGAGAAGATGAAACTGCTACCAAATACAGCATTACCAAAACCAGTGGTAGAGGAAGCACTGAGATCATTTACTTAAACGTAATACAATATAGAGAAGTAAAAAGTACACTATTGTACTTTCCACCTATGATGTAACACACTAGCATCATCAGGTGAAAAACCAACCTGAGTAAATGTGTTACTCAACAAATGAACAATTACTCTTCTTCAAATTTTTTCATTAACTAAAATGTAGTATTTTATTTATATGTTTTACTTAGACAGTCCTGCAGTTCAGACTAACTTTATCACACACAATCAATGAATCTCTGCCTTAAAATCTGTGTGATATGAGTGTAATAAAACAGAGTGTGAGAGGGTGTGAAAAGTGGGCCGAGTGGTGAGGTGGGTGATGTGGCACTGCTTGGCCTTCTTGCGTGTGCTCTTGAGTGCAGCAACACCCTCAGTGTAACCCTTCCCTCAAGAGATTCCAGCCAGCCTGTCTCTGTCTCCACCAATGTCACGCAAGTGCACATGCGCACACACACACACACACACACACACACACATTGGCAGGCAGCAAGAGATTGGCGGTTGAACGCTCTGTCAGATTTAGACACAAAATTACTGTCCTAGCTTTTGACAGCAGTATATGTGTGTTTGTCTGTGTCTATTTAAGTGTGCTATATGTGTGTGTGTTTCACATGGAGTGTGTTTAGGCCAGTGACACTGGTACACAGTTTCCCCGCTTGCATATTGACACACACACGCACGCACACAAGCACACTCGCACGCACGCACACGCACACACACACACACACACACACACACACACACACTAGCATAGAATCAGTCAATCATTTTAGTGTGAGTCTTTTTTTTCTAAAATTAGAGACTTAAAGGAGGAACATCATGGCTTACTTTTAAGGTGATTCCAGTCAGAGTAACTTATTATCCACTGGCGTCACCAAGTGGGCAACATTTGCAAGTTGCAGTGCAAAGGTCACTTAATGCCGATGTTTTGAGGAAGAAAATGTGAGGAAACACCAGTTGGTTCAGTATTTACAAGTATAATGTCATGGTATATATTGGTCAGACATTTGTCCTTGAATGAACCACAATTCCACTATCTGATTAAACTATCTGACCCCAAAAAGTGCTTTCTTGCTATTGTTCGCTTAGATTTCTTTTCTAAAATGTTTCTTTTCATTTTCTTTTCATTGTTGTGCTTGTTTTCACTGTTCACCTTTAATTGTTCACTCTTTCATTTACATACAGATCACTTTGTTCTGTCTTGTTCTTGTTATAAAATTGTTGTTTTTCTTTGTATGATTATTTTATGTGGAGCTCCAAAAAAGCAGGGGACCAAGGGCAACCACTTTGCAGAAGCTAATGGGTAAAGTATAAAATAGAATAATAAAAAGTAGATTACTATTTTGTAGAATTTACTGTGTGGCGTTATAGGTCACTGATGGATGCTTAAAACCTTATATAATATTTTTCAATTAATTAATTAATTTGATTTCAGGTGATTACATTTTTTGTGCCATTCTAGAGTAAAATGGGATTTCTGTAGAAAACAGCAACCTTGAATTGATGGCGTTTGGTCACATTTATTAGCTTCACATTAGTTATACGTATGTGTATGTATGTCTGTTAACGACTGTATTTCTTGAGGAAGCTTAAGAAGGCTAAATATTCATGCCCAGTTCGTGTCAGCTTTTACAGAGGAGCAGTAGAAAGTATCCTAAGTGGAAACATCACAAACTGGCAGGGATGTGCACAGCACAAGCACCAATTGTGACAAATAAATCTACCTTGTACCTTGTCATTGTATGTGTTGTATTTTCATCATCAAGGCATCTTTCCCACAATAGACCTGCTGTTTATTTAGTTCATAAAGTCTTACTTTTACAGCATATTCAGTGGCAAATATGTTTGAAAAACAACCTCTCTAGGTCGGTGACCAAAGTCTCTCCTTTAAATCTGTCTTCACAGAAAAGAGTTGTTATCATGTACTGCAACTGGGAAAATAACTACTTTGAAATAAAACTAGACAGTGAAGATGTCATCTTGAATCTTCATTCTGAAAATAGGAATGACGATTTAACGTCTCATAATAATGGTATATATTATGATGATTTATAAATAAATAAATGATAAATGATAAATTTTTATATTTATTTATATATTTACTGGAATATTTCCATAATAGACCTCAGTGGAATGTACAGATGGAATGTACAGGTAGAACTGTGACGTCACAGCTGCTGTTTCATGTGTTCCATGTTTCTCAGCTCATCAGTGCACTTTCACAACTACTGAACACCTTGTATCTGCAAACTCATCCTTGTATTTTGTGAGAGACTTTTACCTCAACTATTTCAGATCTCTGAGTAGTACTGTCAGACTGAAAACCATGAGTGGCAAGAAGCAAAGGTAAGAAATTCAGTAATTAATGTACAAGGTCTTCACATTCATCCTTCAATATTACAGTAATATGGATTAATCTCTGTGAAGATTTCTCATCAGGCAAAAAATGGGAGAAAAACGGGAGAATAAAGATGGAAGTGATATAAAACCAAACAAAAAGGTTGGCACAAGATTACCTTCAATACTGTAGTCTGTCACACACTTTTAATACATACATCTATCTATAATTATCCCCTTTATTCTGTGGCCTATTATTTATCCTTTTTCTACATTTGTTAATTTTTTTAACTTACTTTGTTTATTGTTTCAATTTAAAATTTGTTTGCCTAAAAGCCATAATTAATACCAATTTGATATTTTTCTTTAAAAACAGTAACGTTCAGTAACAAAAAGTAACTTTAGTTGTGTGCTTCATGCCACAAAGCTGTAATGTTTTGCATATACAAACTAAATGCCTGGTCAAAGAGATGTTCTTACTTGCATTTACTTTATTTAGTCAATTTCATATTGGAAACAATATTTGAAATTAAAAGACAATTTATTTTATGTTAAATACCAGGTTCATGCAGGATATGTCAATGACCTCCTGACTTCACATATGTCCAAACCTGTTGCACACAGATGCACCCTGACAGAAATTGGCAATGGCCGGCTAATGAAACAACACACAGGCAACATAATGGTTAGTCTGCCTATCTAAATAATTACAAAACAAATCCATAATTTATTTTGCACTGCAT
>NC_060165.1:12995273-13071766 GCF_021292245.1 Micropterus dolomieu | reverse complement strand
GCACCAATTGTGACAAATAAATCTACCTTGTACCTTGTCATTGTATGTGTTGTATTTTCATCATCAAGGCATCTTTCCCACAATAGACCTGCTGTTTATTTAGTTCATAAAGTCTTACTTTTACAGCATATTCAGTGGCAAATATGTTTGAAAAACAACCTCTCTAGGTCGGTGACCAAAGTCTCTCCTTTAAATCTGTCTTCACAGAAAAGAGTTGTTATCATGTACTGCAACTGGGAAAATAACTACTTTGAAATAAAACTAGACAGTGAAGATGTCATCTTGAATCTTCATTCTGAAAATAGGAATGACGATTTAACGTCTCATAATAATGGTATATATTATGATGATTTATAAATAAATAAATGATAAATGATAAATTTTTATATTTATTTATATATTTACTGGAATATTTCCATAATAGACCTCAGTGGAATGTACAGATGGAATGTACAGGTAGAACTGTGACGTCACAGCTGCTGTTTCATGTGTTCCATGTTTCTCAGCTCATCAGTGCACTTTCACAACTACTGAACACCTTGTATCTGCAAACTCATCCTTGTATTTTGTGAGAGACTTTTACCTCAACTATTTCAGATCTCTGAGTAGTACTGTCAGACTGAAAACCATGAGTGGCAAGAAGCAAAGGTAAGAAATTCAGTAATTAATGTACAAGGTCTTCACATTCATCCTTCAATATTACAGTAATATGGATTAATCTCTGTGAAGATTTCTCATCAGGCAAAAAATGGGAGAAAAACGGGAGAATAAAGATGGAAGTGATATAAAACCAAACAAAAAGGTTGGCACAAGATTACCTTCAATACTGTAGTCTGTCACACACTTTTAATACATACATCTATCTATAATTATCCCCTTTATTCTGTGGCCTATTATTTATCCTTTTTCTACATTTGTTAATTTTTTTAACTTACTTTGTTTATTGTTTCAATTTAAAATTTGTTTGCCTAAAAGCCATAATTAATACCAATTTGATATTTTTCTTTAAAAACAGTAACGTTCAGTAACAAAAAGTAACTTTAGTTGTGTGCTTCATGCCACAAAGCTGTAATGTTTTGCATATACAAACTAAATGCCTGGTCAAAGAGATGTTCTTACTTGCATTTACTTTATTTAGTCAATTTCATATTGGAAACAATATTTGAAATTAAAAGACAATTTATTTTATGTTAAATACCAGGTTCATGCAGGATATGTCAATGACCTCCTGACTTCACATATGTCCAAACCTGTTGCACACAGATGCACCCTGACAGAAATTGGCAATGGCCGGCTAATGAAACAACACACAGGCAACATAATGGTTAGTCTGCCTATCTAAATAATTACAAAACAAATCCATAATTTATTTTGCACTGCATAGTGAAGTTACATATAACAGTCAGTTGAATGGTTTATCAGTAATTACAGTAGGGATGGGTAAAGAAGAAGAGTTAAAAATTATTATTAGAAAAGACAAAAAACACATACTACTTTTTTTATTATGCTATTCTACTGTGTAAAATATCAGCATACAGGTAGTGGTGAACTGGTTTCTACCCACCTTCCCCAATTACCAGTTAAAGCTGTTGCCCAGCAGCAGGTCAAGAAGTTGAGCAAACGCTCCTCCAGACATGAGAAACTGCCACTGTTACCTGCAGGTGAGAAGATCTGTTTAATCATATATCAATCTGCCACACTTAACTTAACACATTTTACCAGAGAGACACAAATAGCTTTTAGTTTCTCTGTTATGACATTATCAGACGGACATTATATATATTAGCCATCTGGTGGCAGCTTTAGAGGATAGCAGAGTATAACCTGAACCAGGTTACTTGCAGTTTTTTATACTTCTCAGGTACACCTATAAACTGACATATTTTTCTTTAATCATCATGTTGTCAAACAAGACTGCAGCAACAAGGACGGCAGTCATCTGAGACGGGACAGACTGATGCCTGTTCCTCTGCGCCTGATTGAAAATACGACCCAGACCAGCTCCGGCAGGTCTTGGTCAGCGGGACAAAAACCTGAGACGGCCGTCCGCAGGCCAACCGCAGAGCTGGACGTGCTCTGCAAGCTGCCTGATATAAAGAACACTCAAGTTAAGCGCTCCACGCCAAAGAGCGGGAATCTGCACAGACTGCCAGGTGCACTGCCATCAATTTGTGAAAGGAGAGAGGAACTCAACAAGAACATCAAGCTGCCCTCCCTTGCAAACACGCAGAGGGCTGAGAGTCCCAGCATGGACAAGGCAAAGACAAAGAAGAAACTTATATGAACCTTTAAATAATCAAACTTCTTTCATAAACTTTCCTTTATGAATTTTGTTGCTGCTAAATCTTTATGTCTTTACTTTATGAATTGTATTTATATTAAACATGTATTACCTAAATAAATTTACATAACATATAATCAGAATGACCAGAGTATTTATTTTTTATTTTTTAATCTATAAACTCCAGACCTTATATCATGTAGTACTCTGTTTTAATACTCAATTAATACTTTAATAATCAATTTGTTGATTCAGAAAATGGCCAAATGCAACATATGAACAAAGCCCTCTAGTGGCCAAGGTAATTTGGACTCTTGTCCATCAGGAGTAAAGGAGGAAGTGGTGTAACGTTATAAAGCAACAAAGTCTACAAAGGACAGATGGTGGGGAGGTTGATTTTGTGGTCAAAAGTTTGTTTCTAGTTTCCAGCATCGGAAGCTAATGGTTTGTTTCTTCTAACCATGACCACAATCGTTTGAAGTAAGTATTTTTTAAAATATGAAGACAAAGCTTGACCAAGTAGCTACTACAACCCAAACTATGATCTTTCCCTAAGCAAGTCGGTTTTGTGTTTAAACTGAACCCAACCTTAACTTTAGCAGCGTACATAAACATAAACATAAACATAAACATAACCTTAAGGTCGCCAACTGCATCGGAAGCACCCCGATTTCGAATCTTTTAAAATCGGGGAAACCTGCAACAGCCAATGAGAGCGAGTTGACCAAGAAGCGTCACCAACATGTTAATAAAATGTATAAACCATTCTGATTCCCTCTTCTCAGCCATGAGTTCACTGGTTCATCCACAGTTTGTATATCTCTGAAGTCACGTTTGATCATGCGTGTTTTTGTGAGATTCAAAGTCCCCCGAAACACTCCTCTGAAATCGTTTATCATAAACGGCAAGTTTATAATAAACAAGATGCAGTGGTCCTGCATCTTGACTCAATCATCTGCGTTCTTAAGAGGAAAATATTAAAAATGGTGTTATGTCAGTGGTATCCCACGTTTTTAAAATCGAGCAAACAACTATCTACATCAGTGTTCTCATCAAGGTTTTGCCCAGGCACCAACATATGTCGCGGCTGAGCTGGTGGTTACCAGTGAGGGGAGCTCCACTTTTAGTTAGGTGAGTGAGAACTTTCTGTAATTTGGCTGAAATTGCCTTTTGTGACCTAGAGGGAGGAGTATGGGAAGAGTCTTGATGATTGATTATTTTCACAAATACATGCATTAACTTAAAGGACCAGTGTGTAGGATTTAATGCCATTGCCTTGGTTGGTTAAGGTTAGGGTGGGGTTTGGGTTAAGATTAGCCAAACAAAGGCAAAGTAAGGGGCATGACTTGATGCAAAGCTGGAGAGCTTAAAGTGAGATTTTTTGAAAATCTGGAAGGATAAAATAAGGCAGAACCACTCCCTCTGTAGATCATCATTCTATGGTAACATAAACACAACAATACCTATTATTTTTATACACTAATTAAAACATAGTGGAATATTATATTCCATTTCTGAGAACATTTCTGCCAATATCCTCCTAAATCGTACACACTGATCCTTTAAAGCAGCAAGACTTTCCTTGGCATTATTCACCTTTCATACTAAGGTGGAGTCTTGACAAAGAGGCATAGGTTTCCTGCTCCTCTCTGTTCTCATGACAAACATCTGCTGGGGTCATTTCCCTCCAGAAGCAGCTGGAGAATTAAAATTTTGAAGATATGGCTGCAGAGACGGGTGACAACAAAGAATCATTTTTCAGGAAGTTGAACAAGTAAGTTTTTTTTCATTTTACAATTAAATACATAGAAAGACTTGCTGTGTTAACATATATTGCTTTGAATTTTAGTAACTTTATATCAGCCAGCCTAATACAGTATTTAATTATTAATAACTCTACTACTATTATGAAGTTGAAAGTAATATTACTATAGTAATATTTGGCTATCTCAGAGAAATAAATGTGTTTAACTATTTTTAGTGGTGGAAGAGGTATTCAAATCCGTTAGCTGTTTATGTAACAGTAGCAACACCAGTATTTAATCAATACCTAGTCATCATATGTTTTGTATTAGAAAATGTTGAATCTGCCAGATACATGTAGAGGAGGAAAAACAAAAATCCCGCTGAAATTATGAACTTTCAATGCCTATAAAGTAGTATCAAGTTAAGTGCAAACATATGAAAATTGTACTTGGAAATACTTGTACTTACATGTACTTATTTTCCACCACTTCTGGTCTTTATAAAGAGTGACAGTAGCAGGTGTACAGTAAAGCCTCTGTTGCTTTCCAGGTCTGTACTGTGGTTCTTCTTGACAGCATCAGGACACTTCTTGAACAGCCAAAGTTTGAATGGGGGAACAACCAGCAGGTTCATGTGTCACTATTGTTTATTGTTGCTCCTTCATCAGATTAGCGACAATAAACAATAGTGAAAATGTAATTTCAGGTGCCAGAATAGTTCATATTGTATGATATATAACAGAAATAATGATAATTATATAATTATATATACTACAAAACAATGGCAAAGTCTCCTTTGATCTTGGTTAGGGTTATCTAAGCAATAAGGAGTTATATGTCTCTAAAGGTATGGAGGTCGCAGTATGTTATAAAAAAATCTGAAAGAGCTTAAAATCAATCCTAACACAAATATTTAATCAGTGAAATGATACCTCTCACTGACTTATATATTATTTTTTATATTATTTGTGAGAAGCTATTCTGGCAAAACTGAAACATAGGAAGGTGTGTTTATCTGCAATACACTAGAATTTTTATATTTTTTATCAGAAATGATGCGATCAAATAATAGGTAAACTATGACTATGAATCTGGTTAAGATATTTGATTTCAGCTTTCGATACTGATTGAGATTTTATGCCAAATGGTGCTCTGTCTGTCAAACACAACTTTGTGTTGATGCTGTCATACCTCTTCCTGTTCACATAAATGTTCTCATTTACGCTGAGAGCAATGACCCTTATATAAGTGCCATTAATTGTGCCTGCTACTCTTGGGAAGCTGGCTATTTGCATGAACTGTGTTTGCTTCTGTTGGATTATGCACGGTGTTGTTGGGAAGGCGATGAAACACTTGACAATGTAGAGCTGGAAGTGCCATAACTGTGCGATGACAATTCAGTTTATTGATGGTTGTGATGGCCCCAAATCATCAGCACTGTATGGCTGCATTTTTTTCCTGTGACAAGGACATTGCTGCGTAAGTCAATGGTGAGATGAGGTCCCTCACCAACTCGCTGACAAAGATGATGCCTGCTCTCTGTCCAAACGATACTGTTTGTCGACTGCGTGTAGCCAAACAATGTAAAAATGTTCTTCCACTCCTGAAAGATTTGCGCACGTTCTTTTTTGATACTGAAAACAATATTTTGACAAATAAAACATCTTCATTCCAGGTCTACAATTGCTTTTTTTCTGGAGCTTTAAATGACATTTAACAGTCTTGGTCAGTGGAGTTTGAGCAGTTAGCTGATTTGTCATCACACAACCTACTCTAAAGCACACATTTGATTTCAGGAGAGTTGCTTATTTGCTTTCTGGTGGAGAGTTAGACAATGAAACGGCAGTCATATTTTTTATTAAGTAAATATATACAGGTATCATCAGCAAAACCTATTTAAAGTGAGACTAATACATTTTCACAGAAGAAGAGATTGAAAAGTTGAATTCACAAGCATTAAAACTGACCCTTGCTTAGTTCAGTATAATTTTGTTTAGCTGATATAGCCTCACTCTATGATCGGTAGCTTATAGTGGCTAATGTTAAAGTTAAAGTAGATATTACTGTCTAACTGGCATTACTGACGCAGTTTGCTGACTTTTAGTCCTGCTACTCTTACACTACATTTATTGTACGCTGAGGTTTAGCAAAAGTTAGTTTTACATAATAGACTTTCTCCACAGTATTGTTCTATATACCGGTGCTGGTCATATAATTAGAATATCATCAAAAAGTTGATTTATTTCAATAATTCCATTCAAAAAGTGAAACTTGGATAATATATTCATTCATTACACACAGACTGATATATTTCAAATGTTTATTTCATTTAATTGTGATGATTATAACTGACAAATAAAAATTAGAATATTACTTAAGACCAATACAAAAAAAGGATTTTTAGAAATGTTGGCCAACTGAAAAGTATGAACATGAAAAGTATGCATGTACAGCACTCAATACTTAGTTGGGGCTCCTTTTGCCTGAATTACTGCAGCAATGCGGCGTGGCATGGAGTCCATCAGTCTGACTCAGTTGACATTGGACCTCAGAAAACACAGTGGACCAACACCTGCAGATGACATGGCACCCAAACCATCACTGACTGTGGAAACTTCACACTGGACTTCAAGCAACGTGGATTCTGCGCCTCTCCTCTCTTCCTCCAGACTCTGGGACCTTGATTTCCAAAGGAAATGCACAATTTACTTTCATCAGAGAACATAACTTTGGACCACTCAGCAGCAGTCCAGTCCTTTTTGTCTTTAGCCCATGCGAGACGCTTCTGACGCTGTGTCTTGTTCAAGAGTGGCTTGACACAAGGAATGCGACAGCTGAAATCCATGTCTTGCATACGTCTGTGCGTGGTGGTTCTTGAAGCACTGACTCCAGCTGCAGTCCACTCTTTGTGAATCTCCCCCACATTTTTGAATGGGTTTTGTTTCACCATCCTCTCCAGAGTGCAGTTATCCCTATTGCTTGTACAATTTTTTCTACCACATCTTTTCCTTCCCTTCCTTAGCCTCTCTGTTTTAATGTGCTTGGACACAGAGCTCTGTGAACAGCCAGCCTCTTTAGCAATGACCTTTTGTGTCTTGCCCTCCTTGTGCAAGGTGTCAATGGTCGTCTTTTGGACAGCTGTCAAGTCAGCAGTCTTCCCCATGATTGTGTAGCCTACAGAACTAGACTGAGAGACCATTTAAAGGCCTTTGCAGGAGTTTTGAGTTAATTAGCTGATTAGAGTGTGGCACCAGGTGTCTTCAATATTGAACCTTTTCACAATATTCTAATTTTCTGAGATACTGATTTTGGGGTTTTCATTAGTTGTCAGTTATAATCATCAAAATTAAAAGGAATGAACATATAAATATATCAGTCTGTGTGGAATGAATGTATAGATTATACAAGTTTCACTTTTTGAATGGAATTACTGAAATAAATCAACTTTTTGATGATATTCTAATTATATGACCAGCATAACTGGACCATTATTGACACATTCATTTTAACTTGTTGGTCGAGAAAGAATTCGGAGTCTTTTTATGCACTTTTTGGTCTTCTAATGTTTTAAAGTGTGTCACTGTTTTTGTTTTTAGATGATCATATTTTTTTAATGTAAAATCATAACCTGGAATGTATCTACTAATTACAGCTGGAGATAAACGGTGGTGTAAAAATCCAAGGGAGGTTAAATAAAGGGCAACTGGAATGGACTGGGTTGAGATCCAAGAAACTTCTTTAGTACTGACTGACTGGCAGGGAATCCCAGATATTTAACCTCCATGATTCTAGGTAACTGATCCGACACTTGGATTACATAGCTTGTGACAGTTGCTTCCCTCCTGTATTGCTTCGGTTTACATACCTGACCTGTTAGATCACTGTATAGATAAATCATTTTTATGCAGATCTGTACCTGAACCAACTGTTCTGCAGTGCTGATATTGTGTTACATTTGTCTGCTTCCCTGGTCTTACCAAGAACTGAACATACTGTACTTTGTAGTGAACTTTTATATAGTTGTTACATTTTAATTTCACATTGTGATTATGTTATTTTGCTTTTATTATTATTATTTTATTTTATGTTTCCATTATGGTTCTAGTGTACAGTCCACAACCTTGAACACTTGTGTGGGAAAAAATAAAGAAATCACAGAAATGAATCCTCAATCAAACATTCCAAGTTTCTTTTAATTGAACCTCTACATGTTTTTGGGGAAAAATGTGCTTCAATCAAGTTTGTAGGGTATTACTTTTAAAGAAAATTGTAAAACTTTGGAATACATCCATTAAAAATAACTTAAATAAATAAAATTCTGGACAACATCAACTCATACCATGTAAAAAATAAGACCATCACCACCTAGATTTCAAACATTATAAACAAGTGCAAAGACTGAAGAGTTAACAAGTGAGACCTGAATTACGAACAAAAAGCACGTGTACGCTGTGGTTACAGTAATAGAGGCCTTGCATGTTTTTGCTTGTGCTTTGAATCACTCACTTTTAGTCCAAGTACAAAATAATTAAATACTAGCAAAAACATCTTCTCGAGGAAGATTTTGTGTAACTCCCACCAGGTCAAGATCAGAGATCCATTTTTGTTCGTTGGTTCCTGAGCTTCCTGGTTTTAGTAGTGTCATGGCTCTATTGGAAATAATCACAAAGACACTCTGGTAGAGGGACACAACACACACAGACACACAAACACATAAACACACTTGTATGTTCCACTATTCCTGTGGGGACATAATGCATTCCCTAGCACCTGAACTGTAACCTGAACCCTAAAACAATGTTTTAACCATAGAAAAGCTGTCTCTACCTGTGGAGACCTCAATTTTTGTCTCCATGGGTTAGTGTGCATTCAGGTTAAAGTCCCCACCGGGATATAAGAACATGAAAAACACTCACACTGACTCACACTGACTCACACACACACACACACACACACACACACACACACACACACAAACACCACTACAGCCTGCAGGTCTGTATGTATGAAGAATGTAAAAGTATTTGAAGTATATACAGAGGCAAACGGAGATCTGAGTGAGCCTGAACAGGCTCTCTTCTGTCATCTGGAAACACACAGCCATTACTAAAACAGTTTCTGCATGAATGTCTTTGTTTTCTCTTCTGGATATTCCTCTGTCAGTCTGTCCTCTTGGTTTCACAATGATGGACAGTTTCAGGTCTCTGGATCAGACAAAGTGCATTTTAGATTCACTTGTGAATGTGACTTAGAAACTACTGTAGGCCTATATGGTTAACTTTTTGTACAGCCCTTTGAAAATTGGAATTTAAATGTGTTTGTTTGGCGAAGTTAGTTATCTTTACTCTTTGGATTTCTTCTTACACTTACAGTAATATTATAGTGTTTTGTTTAATCTGAACTCAAGTGCAAAAACAACAGCACACAACTACTTGTAAAAGCACATCAAACTAAAAAAGATATAATGTGTTAACTAGGGAGCATCAGAGGTGCAGAGTTTGTTTCCTTTGGACATAGCCTGTTTCTCCCTGCTTCCCGTCTTTATGTTAAGCTAATCTCCTGGTTGTAGCTTCACATTTTACAAAAGTTCAAGTAGTATCAATCTTGTTGTCTAATTCTCAGCAAGAGAGTGTATCAGCCTATTTCCCCATAATGTCGTACTAGTACCAAAGTGAAAATGGAAGCAACATTTGTGCAACGAATGCAGTGTATAGCTGACTATAGAAAGATAAAAAACAAGAGAAGGAATTACACTGGAGATAATTGATGAATCTTCCCAGGTATAATAACACTAAAGTACATCTCTCATATCTCACTGTTAATCACAAGGATTTGTCAATTGATTATGCTATCATGATGGACAACAGTGACTTCTTACCTACGCCATCAGCTGATTCGTCGGCCAGGGGGTCGGAGTTTATTACATACTTGCTACCAAATATGTGTACCAACTGATCAAAGAACTTGCATTCTTGTTTGTCTCCTCTGGAAACAGGAAACAGAATTTCAGAGCTTGTTATAAGGACGAAGAAAGCTGTGCCACAGATAAATGTGTAGAGCAGCAGTGGACCAAAGGTTAACCAAAGTTATGAGGTTTTGAAAAATTCTGAGAGAATGAAATTGCATTAAGAATGTAGATGTTAAGACCTACAGCATGATCTAACTACACGGCCATTCCCCAACAGTGAACACTAGTTACTTACTTTCTGCCTTCTAGGAAGTGTCGGAAATTGACCCTCAGCCTCTTTATCCTGGTCTGACACTGCTCAGGAGTGCGCATGTAGCCCTGGCTGGCCATGACCTCAGAAATCTGGATGAAGATGTGTTTGTTCTTGGTGCAGCCCTTCAAGTTCTCCTGGATCTCCTCGCTCCCCCATATGTCCAGGAGGGCCTCGGTCTCGCCATCGCTCCAGGGCAGCTTAGAGCTGTCAGCCACCCACTGGGTACCTGACGCAAAAAGAACATGAAAAAAACAACAACTATATAGCATAATTACAACAGAAAGAAAAGCTTTACAGGCACTTATAGATTGACCTAATTGTTAGAAAAACGTGAATAATCTGACATATAGTTTAATGTTTAGAGAAAAGCAGAAACGTAAAAAAGTAGATAGAATTAGAATAATATTTTGTTTTTAGTTAGTTTTTTAACTCTGTTTTTTATAAATTTAATTTTATAGTTTATATTTATATACCTTTATATTTATTATTTATATGTGACTTTCTGCTTTAACAACATTGTTTACATAAACATTCATGCCAATGAAGCATAGTGAATTTAAATTATTTAGAGGGAGATTTACTTGCGCGCACTTGCTCACTTGTATGTATTGTACTACTCACTTTAATAGAACAATTTTCAGAAAATAGGATGAGAAGCACAGAAAGCTGTGTAATAAAATGCGACACGACTGAAACACAAAGCGTGGAAGAAAAAAACACACAACTAAAAAGACAATTAAGAAGGAGGATTTGAAGGAGGAAGAGATTTTAGTCCAAAACCTAATTTATTTTCTCTTCTGTTGTATTTAGCTGCCTGTGTTTGCGGAACGTCATCGCTCCCCACTCCCTGTATTCACATAATAATCTAAATGTATTGTATAATAAACCAAACAATTATCAGATGTGTCCATCTGGCATTATACATTTTTATAAATGTATTACAAACTTAGTTTGATCCTGCATTCTTGGCATCCAATGGTGTTGCTTCACATTTTGAAAATGAATCACAACCTAGTAAGTGTCACCTTTCTTCTGGCCAGGCACTAGTGGGAAGTCATCCAGCTCATCTGCGACAGACGTGTCTGCGTCTGAGCTGTCCACTTTCAGCTCCTTCCTGAAGATTTCATCCATCTCGCTGAAAAATTTAAATTCCTCCCTAAATTTAAAAGGTGGAAAGAAAAAACGTTACTACAGGACAGATTTACACATTTATATTTGTAGCCTGGGATTAGCAGACAAATCACATTCAAATCCCAGCTTTATCAAACCAAATCCTCCTTACAGGGTTTGTTTTAGAATTGACATAAACTACTGATGCTACAAAGGACAGACTGTTCCTCTTTTACAAAAAAAAAGTGTCAACTGCATTCGATGCCTTTGTGTGTATTTGGATTAAAAAAAAAAGAGAATCATAGTTTTGTCATCACTGACTTTTCATGGAGGAAGCCGTGTTTGAGGCGCTTCATGCGGGAGTAGCACTGCTCTGAGGTCCTTATGAATCCTCGGTCGCTCATCTTGTCGGAGATGTACACAAACACGTGACGGTTCTTCAGGCAGCCTCTCAAAGTGAGCTGGACGTTGTCTTCACCCCAGATCTCCAGCAGGGTGCGAGTCTCCTGGTCCGACCAGGGCATCTTTCTGCTCAGGTCGGCCAGGAGGTGTCCGGCTGAGGGCTGCTCGTCTACGTGGAGGAATAACAGATTTAGTAGTGGATTTGAATCTTTCAATGACACTACGTATAATTGTCCAAAGTTGTGAAGACACAAATTGCATTTATTACACGGATTTTATCATATTTAAACCTACAAATGTCAGGATCCTTGTCCATTAGGGGTTGCAAGGGGACGTCTGCAGCAATACTGTGCACCTCAGCATGCACAGAGTCATCACCGAGAACTGGAGCCAGGAGGTGAAAGTATCGAAACACCGCGGGCCGCCCTCCATTTCTGGAAAACGTAAATCAAAGGAAAGCTGGGAAACACATCTGCTGGAGTTAAAAGTCTCTAGAAATTTAACTAAAAATGCCCAAGTTTCAGCTGACTTTTTTGACCAATTTATTTATTTTTATTTTTTTTACAAATATTTTAAATAATAAAGTCTTCCAAACAACCTCTCATCGGTTTTATTTACCTCCGGGTGTTGAGGTAACGCCTGTAAGTCTTCTTCAACCGCTTGATCCGGGAGTGGCACTGCTCCGTTGTCCTCGGGTATCCCATGGCACTCATTTTCTCTGCAATGTCGGCGAATATGTGCCCGTTGCGGACACAGGTTTTCAGGCTGTGCTGCACGTCATCTGCAGCCCACAGTTCAACAAGAGTGACCGTCTCCTGCTCCGTCCATGCTGTGTTCACAGTTTCTGCACCTGCTGATGATACAGCAGTCGGAAAGGCTGAATGTTTATCTAACGGAGCATTTCTTCTACTGCTGTGTGAATGAATGAGTATGACTGTACCTGGATCCTGTTCTACTTGATCGTCTCTTTCATCGAACTCATCAATAGAAATTGCCTCCTGTCCAAGTATTTGTTCCAGCTGCTGGTAGAATTTATAATCTACTCTTCTTCCACATCTTCAAGGCAGAAAAAGACGGAAATATGAACCATTATCTTCATACTGGATTATATTTACAAACAAAAAGGCAGATAGACAGAAAGATTGATCTCACTTCTTCTTGTCGTAGCACTGTCGAAAGTTGTTCCTTAGCGACTTGACTTTCCAGCGGCACTGCTCCGAGGTTTTTGTGTAGCCGAGGTCTTCCATTCTCTCAGAAATGTCGGCATAAACGTGTCCGTTGTGGACAAAACCTCTCAGCGCCCTCTGAACGTCTTCGTCGCCCCAGATCTGGATAAGCGCCAGGGTCTCCTCGTCTGACCACGAGCTAGGTGCTGGTTTTTCTGTTGACATGCTGAGTTCTCCATCTTATAGTAGAAATACAACATGTGTCAATGTACTGCCCTGGTTTTGGTGTGAATGCAGTTTCACAGTTACTGTAATTTCAGCCAAGAAATTTGATTTGTAACAAATAAATTCTTGCTCCTACAAACGTCAAGTTAAATCAATAAGCAATAAAACACACCCATTTTTAACTTAAAACACTTGTTGGTTTAAGTTGGTTTTGGTGCTACAGCCTCTTGATCAGTAGCTTATGATGGCTAATGTTAGCAAATTTGAAATTATCCTGTAATTGTCAATGGCCAATACATTTTCATACAATAATGTTTTTAACTCAGCTTGCGTACAAATTCAATTCAAAATGCTCAATATTGCACACAGATGCACATTTCTATTTACTGCACACTTACAGTAAATGTACATTTTACTGTATTACTTAATATGACTTATGTGTTGGATTGTCTTCCAAATTTTAAAATGCTCAGTTTTGCACCTGACTAACCATATACAAGATCATATATTTGATAGATGTATGTGTATTAATTTTTTTCATTATGTAATTCCTGAAGATGCCCTCCATTTACTGCCATTGATTTTATAATTTAGCCATTATTATACTGTACTGAATATTAAAACATTGCAGGATGAATGACACCTGAATAATTAAAGCCCTAGCACCCAACTAGCAGTGAGACACTAGAACAACCCCATAAGAGCCTGAATGCAACACTAAATTCAAGCTAATCAGCCCATTAGCAACCACACACACTTTCTACAGGAAATAAGGGCTGAAAATTAAAATCATTTTCATAATTAATTAAATAATTTATTTTTAATTCATGCGTTCATTGTTTTGTCTGTAAAACATCAGAAAAGAGAGAAAATGTTCAAATGTCATTTTCCCAAAGCCTAAGTTAGCCCTTGTTTAGTCAGACCAAAACAATTTATTTACTATATTCTTTGTATTACAGAGAGAAAAACAACAAATACTCACATTTGGTAAGCTGGAACTAGAGAATGTTTCATATTCAAAAATGAATTTACTATCAAAATTGTAGGAAATTAATCAACTACTTGTTTCAACTCGACATGAAATGCTTTCTTAGTTTTTGTTCTTTTGTACTACTTGAACACTTTTCAAACACTTAACATTGTCAGTGACAATAATATAAAACTGTAGGATTGCTGAATATTGCTTCCCTTCTATCCATAAGCTGATGATTTCTTACCTGTTTCAGTCACTGATTCAACGTTGGAGTCTTCTGATATTTCGATGGAGTCCGTTACCACAGTGGAAGATGTTGATGGCTGCTTGTCGAGGATTTGTTCCAGCAGATCATAGAATTTAAAGTCGACTCTATCAGTCCCAGATGAGCTACAGGCAGTAAAGGCAGTTATATTAACACGCACATATCCTGCCAACAGTGCCGCATACAAACTAAATATTTATGTACAGCTTTTACCTCATATTTTCCTGACACTGCCGGTAGTTGGCTTTCAGGCGTTTGATCCTGGTGTGGCACTGCTCTGCGGTGCGGGAGTAGCCGTTGGCGCTGAGTTTCTCTGATATTTCGTTGAAAATGTGACCATTGTGTGGGTAACGTCTCATGCTCTGCTGAGCCTAAATGGTAATATAAAAAAACATATTTACAATTACTTTTATCACACCTGCATCCCCCATTTCAGGATTGGATACTTTTCATTCAGTTTTTTAAAAACATGTTATTCTGTTTGTCGCCTCAGGCTAGAAAACTATCGCTTTTCAGATGATTTAATGGTCAATATGCTTCTGAGGGTCTCTGTTGCTAGAGACACTCAAGAGTTTCACTGTGCTGAACAGAAGGAAAGGATCCTGCATGATCAAACCTTTAAATAATATTTAGAGAAGGTGTAGAGTTAAGGTTAGCATGGTTTCAGACCTCTGGATTGCTGGGTACATCAGCAATTCAAATAAAAAGGGATTGATGAAGTGAAGTGAGAAAGCAGTTCTGCATAAATATGTCATAGATGGAATGAATTTCTATTCTTATTTTGTCCTCTACCCGTGGGTCTCCCCAGATCTCCAGAAGGATGATGGTCTCTTTGTCCGACCAGGGAACCTTCTTCCTGTCATCCTGAGCACCCACAGCAGAATCTGAAGAGACACAAATAGAAAAGAAAACACTTCATTTGATTACTTTATTTAGTTGATTCTGCCACCATCTATTCATTGGCCACTTTACTGTTGTTCAATTTATATTTGACTATTTTTCTTCTGAATATGGCAGGATGTTGAGCCACAAGGTTTTGGAACAATAAAGATTAACTGAAAAAAAGTATACTGTACATACCATTAAAGCTATATTTAAGCATTAAAAGTTATTCTTTTTATGACAGCTGGAAACTTTGTTGCCTTTATGACTCACAACATAAATTAACAAACTAAGTAATGAATAAAAATGAACCATTCTGAAAAGAGATAGATGTAGTTACAAACATCATCAAATAAGGAGCAGGCTTAGTAAGAGAAACCATCATAAAGAGACTATGCATTCCGTATTTTAACTGAATTTGACAAGAACAACATTTTGGAGGCTATAGCGCCTCCCTGAGGGCAAAAGCTCAAAGTTTGAAAAGGTTGCATCCTGTATAATCTGAAGCTGTGTTCTTTGTGCTTACTTTAGTTTTCTTGCTTAGCTTCATCTAGGCCCCCTTATATTTTATCAGCCATACCACTTCATCATGTTAAAGAATTCAATACACCACTGTCTTAAACCCACCAAATTACTGTCTAAAAACTGTTTTTCACTAAAGGTTAAACTATAACTTCGGACTATGTCAGAAGTTATAGTTTAACTTTTACTGGTTTCTATATATTTCCACATATTTTTGTTTTTACATAATATCCCTGAATGCATTTCTTGCCACCAGATGTGAGGGGCACACAGGGGTTAGTCAGTGCATAAATGATTAGGCGGCAGGGTGACATAGGGTTAGGGCTGAACGATTTAAAAACAGAATCTTATTTTGACTGATGTTGCAATTGCAATATAATAAATTTTACATCATTATTCTCTTTTTAATTGAAAAACATATTAAAGTAAATTATGGTGTGATTTTTGTGGGGAGATTTAGATAAAATGTACTGTTCCGCCCTACACAGAATGACTTAAAACACCTCAGTGTATTTTCTGAGTTCCCTTCCCACAGTAGTAAACATCCCTTCCCACAGTAGTAAACATCTGAGTTTACCGATATCCTGATGGGAGAAGGAAGGAAAGTCGTTGTCTTCAGCCTCTCCTGGTATTTCATCCAACTGCTGCATCGAAGAGAAGTCCTTCACCAAAATTCTTCCCAGCTCATTGTAAAACTTGCACTCAACTCGCTCCTGTCCCTTCATGCTACGAGGGATAAGAAGACAGCAGAGGTATACTGTAAAAGCAACATAAAAATTTTTAAACAAAAAGTTTTTCTTTCACTTTTGCTTTAAGCATACGTACTTGTTTTGGTAGCACTGCCTGAAACTTGATTTCACTCTTTTCAGCCTTGTTTGGCACTGCTCTGGGGTTCGGGAGAAGCCCTGGGCGGCCATCTTGTTGGATATGTTGGAGAAAACGTGTCCCATTCTGTGCGTTCCTCTCAGCTCCTGCTGCGTCTTGTCTTCTCCCCACATGTCGATGAGGGTCAATGTCTCCAAGTCTGTCCATGGAACGCTTCGAGTTCCTTTAATAAAAATATGAAAGCTGTGTAAAACATATTTACAAAATCCATCCATCCATCCATCGTCAACCGCTTATCCTGTGTACAGGGTCGTGGGGGGCTGGAGCCAATCCCAGCTTACATCGGGGCGAAAGATGATGAATATGATGAATTTGATTTATATGATAGTAAACTTATTATAGTTAAAGTTTGGACTGCTGGTCGAATAAAACAAGCAATCATGAATACATGACCTTCGGTTATGTTATTTAACCATGACATTATTATGGGCATTTTTCACAATTTTCAGTTGCAGCCCTAACTAAACACAACCAAAAAACAATAACTGTGTGACTCTACCACGCCAAGTTAAGTTATCATCTAACACTAGCAATGGTTTCACTGACTCAACAAGTACAAATATGTGACATTGTACCAATTTCCAGTCCGCTCGTATGGCCGAGAAACTGCATGTCGTCATCGCCGTCGTGGGACTCCTCTTCATCGATGACCTCTTCAACATCATAGGTGACCTCAGGAACAGCTGAAGGAGCTGAGGAGCAGAGTATTCGCTCCAGCGGCTCATAAAATTTATACTCCAGCCTGGAGTTCCCTCTGGGTTTAGATCAGGGAAAAGGCAATTGCTTCAATTTCTTTTTTCTCTATTGTTCCACAAATCACAGCTATGACATCTAAGGTATGAGGCTACCATGGTGAACATGGTAAACATTATACCTGCTCAGTGTGATGAACATGGTACATGCTAACATTAGCATGTACCAAGCAGAAAGGAAGGACGGTAATTCATTTTATACCCACTTGTTGTGGCGGAAGCATTTCTTCAGTCGTTTGATCCTGGTCTGGCACTGTTCCACTGTTCTCATGTAGCCTCTCTCTGCCATCTTTTGTGCGATCTGCGTGAATATGTGACGGTTTTTTAAGCAGCCCTTTAAAGCCCGCTGCACCGAGTCATTCCCCCAGATGTCGAGCAGATTGAGTGTCTCCTCGTCTGACCAGGGAACTTTTGTGTCCATTACAACTGGGACAGAACCTTCCGGAGAGTCTAAAATGAAACAAGAAGTGTTAGTCAACGGCCAAAGCTTAGACTGATATACCAAAGTATCCACTGATCTATACATAAACTGTACAAACCTGTATATTCTCCCCATATCGAGATTAGAGGAGATTCACCTGAATTCTCATCATCCACTGACGAATCCCTGTAAAAAGTAAAAAAACAAACACACAATGGGTAAGATTTTGACATCTTTTTCTAATCTTATCAAAGTGATTTCTCTAATTTTGTGATCCACCAAAAATGTGTTAGGACCTCGGCATAATTCAGCCAAAAAGCATGTATGTGCAATAAAAAAAGGTGGTACCAATGAGCGTTAAACAGATTTAAAGCCACAGGTTTACACAGTAAGGATTTTCAGAAGACAAAATGAGACGGAGTACATGAGCTGCAACCAACTGTCAACACGAGTCTACAGTATGCCCTACTGTGATGTAGGGCATACTGTACTGCAACGTGATGTGCTGAGCTAAATGCTAACGTCAGTACGTTAACAAGCTCACAATGACGATGATGCTAACGTTCAGTAGGTTATGATTTGCTGGACAGAATTTTTCACTTTTCCCGAGATTAAAACAGGTTCTTTTTGAAACAAGACCAAGAGTCTACAGCCATGCTAGCCGCTCTGCGAAACTGCACTAAACTAAATGCTAATGTTAGCATGTACCATGTTCATCACACTGATAATGCTAACTGATGTTTAAAAGGTATAATGTTTACCATGTTCACCATCTTAGTTTAGCATGTAGGAATGCTAAGATTTGCTAATTGGCCTTGAAAACAAAGCACAGCTGAGGCTGATGGGAATCTATGTGGTCATAAACCAAAGAAATGGACACATCTACAGTTTGACCTGATGATGGCACCATATGAAAAGTTGGGATCTTCAAGTCATGATGCTTTGTTGTCTGGGAACAATGAATGTCTGTACAAAATTTTGTGCCAATCTATCAATAAGATAATTTTTTCACAGAATAAGTGAAAACATTGATACCATGGATATCTGTACCACATTTTAGAGGCAATCCATCCAATATAATAAATATTTAAATCTCGATCAAAGTGGTGGACCAACAGAGTGACACTGCCGTCTTTAGAGCCATGCTGCAATGTGGCTGAAAAGCAAAAGAAGCCCACGATTGATGAAAATAAAACAAAAGTGATGCCTGTCCGCTGAACAAATAGGAAACCTCACTGTCATGTCTTTGCGTTTGACAAATGAACAAAACATTTGTGGTAATCTTACAAGAAAGCTGGCGCCTCCGCAGGCTGTTTTGTAGGAATGTCCACACCTCCGCTCAGTTTCCTTTTCCTGAGAACCCGCGCTCCCATCTCGTTAGCTGCTGACTCTCTGTCCACAGTTTCATTAGGTGTAGTGAGGTCTATGGTTTCATCACATGGCCGTGTAGTAATTGAGTTTTGCACTTTCCTCTCCTGAGAAATGTTGCCGCTTCTAAGCTGCCAACTGCCCGAGTCTCCTGTCTCCTTCAGTCTTTGATTCAGTGTCTCAGAGCTCCTCCTGCTCGCCCTCTCGAGGCCGCTAGTGTTGAAGGGAGCATCAAGACGTCCTTCGTGCTCTGGAGGGTTTGAGTCTTTGAGAGCAGGTGAACAAGAGGCGGTGTTCATGACAGGTTTGGTCCCAGGAGGCAGAGACAGGGAGGAGAGAATGCAGTCATCCATCGGTAATAATCTAGGATCTACAAATGAGAAAAAAAAGATGATTAATTAGACCCCAGCTTGGCTCAAACATAAATCAGCTGGCAAGAAAAACTGCCAAACTCAAATTCAGCAAAATATATAAACAGAAATGACTAAGAAGTAATGCTTTATTGGTAACAATGGTAGAGTATACAATTACAGTACGCAGCCATGGCCCTACAGTACCTTTCTCTTCAAAATGGCCGAGGTTTCTGTGATGTTCAAGTACAGCCTTCATGTCCTCTGGCGGGAAGAAGGATTGTAAACAGTCGTCTAGGAATGACGGAGCGTCTCCGAGCAAAGTTGCCAACTGAGAAGAGAGATCAAGTCACTGGCTTTAGTAAATCCTGCCAAATGACAGAGCGGTTCAAATGAAAAATAAGTTAACTTGATGAGGGGGGATGCGTTTTCCTTGACATGTATATATTACTTTGTGCCAGAAATATGAGGAGCATTACTTTAGAAACTCATGAAGTCTGACCCACATGAGAAATCATTAGTGTGACATCTTAAGGAAATTAATACTTTCTGGCCTAATGAGCATTTTTTATTTTATAGTATGTGACTGCTACTAATCTGACTTTTGTAGTTGTGCTATTCTGGCACTGCTGGGTACAGGAAAGGAAGGAAGGAGAAAGCAGTCTACTGGGACATTGTGTTGCACCTGAGCCCAGTAAACCCTCCTGCATATCTGTCTCTGAGTCAGTGGTGCAGACAGATGAGCCCCTGCACTCGGCCTATGTGCCATGGTCAGCCTGAAAAAAGCGATGTACTTAGGAATAATTCCAGAGCTATTTCCTTGCATTACTCTTGTCTTGTCTGATGGCGAGATAACAGACAAAAAGGCAAAACAAGCAGTGTGGACTTCCCACAGGGCCTGATTACCTCCCTAGGTAGATGTGCGCATCAACAACGCAGTGGGCAGGTTACAAAATAGGGGTATAACTGTAGCTTAAATATGACATTTTACATTCTCATTTGAAATTCTCTTGATTGTAGCACTGGAGAAAAGCCTATAGGGTCACCAAAGTCTGTAGGTTTCTGCTCATATTTCATGCCAATTCAGCCATTAGTTTAGATATGTCATTGACCTTCACACAAATATGAAGAAAATAAGTAACAGAAATTATCATTGTTATTATTGTGTACTTGGCTGATAATGCGTGGTAAGCTAGAGTTTCAAGGAACGTGACATACCTGTGTGAAGTCTGGAACCGGCAGCAGCTGCTCCAGTCTTGATATGAACTCCCACACCAGCATCTCAAGTGCTGCGTCATACTTGGAGCCAAAATATAGGGGGAATATTTCCTGTGTATAAGAAAGAGAGACAAACAGATTAAAAGAGAGAGGGATACTTTTAGGATAGGTTGTTGTTGGGAAAGTGTTTCCTGCAGCAAGCATTTGGGGAGGGGTTGTGTGAGCTCTCTTGTGTACAGCACAACTTTTACTCATTGCACTTGTAGTATGTATCAAATATTGTGTTTGGTACGAACGCTTTAAAACCTTGAACTTTTGAAATGGTGCAACTGCCTGAAGATTTCTGTTAGTGATCCCATTAACCCGCCGTCTCTTGTGAATGATATGCTGGTTAAAAGTGACAGGCCTGTTCAGCAGCCATAGCTCCTGTAAAAATAATAACTAGTCAAACATTCCTGGAGAGACAATCATATCGGAGGAAGCCATTTGAGTGAATAGCGAAATGCATATGGACAGTATTCTATGTGATGGTACAGTATACAGAGTACATTTTGTTTTATGGTACTAATTTAGTTAGTTTAATTTATACAGGAAAATTTGGATCCACACAACAGCTTATTTTCATTGTGAGTGCCATGTCACCTGGAAAAAATATTTTCTTTCAGAGGGATCCTCTAGTAATGAATGCACCAACTCCACAAAGTTCACCTCAGATTCCTCCACCTGGTCGATGGTTACCTATTATACACAAACAGACAGACACACACACACACACACATTAAACAAAGTCATGAGACTCAATCAATCCTGATTGACCCAGTGAACTTCCACACCAGAAGGGAAACATCTGCGTGTTTGCCAGCAACAGTTTACTTACATGGGGATCCTTGGCAGTGCTAACAGGAGCTTTAATTCTGTCCAGATGCGGCTGAATGGTCTGCATGTCCACTGGGTGCTCACCTCGACACATCTCCAGAACCAGCTGGATATATACACACACACACACACACAAAATAAATAAAAATCTAATTCTTCACATTCAAACGCACGTGGGAGAAATTTGCTTTTTTGGCTTTGTGTCAGAAAGCCTTGCACAAACACAGAGCTTTCATTGACTTTCACTGACTAAACCCCCATTTTAACCCCAAACAGGTTCCTTTCTTAAACCTAACCATGTACTTTTGTTGCCTGAACCGAACCAAAGTGCGACTGAAAATGGAAATGGAATAAGTCAACTAAGTCTAAAAATAATAAGTCAACGTTGACTTTTTGTCTCACACAGGACACAAACCCAGGTCTGCTGGGTTAAAGTCCTGTGTTTGACCCATTCATCCACCATAACCTCCTCCCTACGTGGACTTTGTCGCTCTTTATACTACCTCACCTGACCTTCTAAAGGCTTTCTACAAGACAGCCCTGAAGGCAAACGTCTCCCATAACCCATTCAAACAGTCCAGGTTTATTAACCTCCCGATGTAACACTGGACTACAGCTACTGAGGAACTTTGTTTTATCTTTGCTCTCTTTTCTGTGTCACTTGAATTGTAAATTAAATGATGTTTGACTTGTTCTTCAATGCTGACCTGCTGCTTCACTGCCCCCTTGATTTATAGGGGAAAAATGTATTAAGTACAGATCTAAGTGAGACAAAATACTCCCATCACAAATCCAAAATAGTACTGAGGAAACACTGGGGTTGTCTAAACTATCTATCTAAACTATCTTTACACTTGGTTATCATCTACTTGTTGGTTTTATTTAAGATAAACTGTTTGTGTGCCTCTTTAACTGGATTTTTATTAATAAGTGACAAATACCTTAACTAAATGTCACCTCAGTATGACTAATCAGTGATTATTACTAACCCTGGCCCTGAGTCCCAGGATGAGCTGAGCCCTCTGACTATAGCTCATCAGCTCTGGGACCAGCTCCGTCACCATGGTAACAAACTCCTCCAGCATCCCATAGTGGTCCACAAGTCCCTGCTGCACTACTTGCCACACTGCAGCTGACAAAAGCTGCAAGGGCGGGGCCAGGAGGCGTAGATACTGGACTGGAAGATCATTACCTGAAGTGGAGGAGAGACGGAAAAGGTGAGCGAGTAAACGCCAAAAATCACATTAACATTTCATGTAACTGACAATTAAAAAAAATTCTGATCCAGCCTGTTATCAACAGTGTCAACAGGCAACAGTAGGTGTTTCAAATTACCCACAAGCTCATAGAAAACAAGAGCAGGGGTAAACAACCCAAGGCAGGTAACCCAATAACCAGGTTACATCAAACACCTGCACACATCTCAACGGTTGCATTACAGTTTTATGGTTCATATTCCTTATCAGAGGTCTTTTCCCAATCCATTGAAACATGTCAATAGGGTTGTGCAATGTGACAATGTACACCATCAAACTATATCCATTGATGTATTTTCTTTTGATTTTGCGGCATCATTTATATGGCACTATGTAACACAAACTTTGCTTTTATGACCAGGACACTGATAATTTGTCAGAGCTCTAGATAAGGAGTGGGCACCCATTAAGTACCTTCCAGACTTCCCAAAGCTGATCAAAAAATCTAAATCTCTAGAAAAGCTACTGCAGAAAATGGACCTTGTGGTAAGATTTTTTTGTCTGCTAGTTTCTCATTCCCAAAATTTGCAATATAACAAAATAAAATATGGCAAAGCAAAATGATATACACAGATCAGCCATAACATTATGACCACTGACTGGTGAAGTGAATAACACTGATAATCTCGTTATCATGGCACCTGTCCGTGGGTGGAATATATTAGCAGCAAGTGAACGTTACATCTTCAAAGTTGTTAAAAGCAAGACAAATGGGCAAGTGTAAGGATTTGAGCGACTTTGACAAGGGCCAAATTGTGATGGCTAGACAATAAAAGTCCGTTCCATGGAGGCCCCACCTCACAACTCAAAGGACTAACAGGAACTTGCCGCTGGCGTCTTGGTGCCAGATACCACAGCACACCATCAGAGGTCTATTGGAGTCCATGCCTTAACAGATCAGGGCTGTTTTGGCGACAAAAGGGGGACCTACAAAATATTAGGCAGGTAGTTTTTGCTGATGGGTGTATACGGGTGTATAAATGAGAAAAGCTTAATTTCAATGGTCCTCACACAAAGCAACAATGGAATTTAGGATTAGTAAACTGTGGCAAAAGAAAACAGTTTTATTGCTATTATTCACAGCACTGAGTTCTTCCTTTTTAATATAGAATTGAGGTGGATGTACTTTTAGTGTTGATATATTGTTTTCTGCTTTATGTGCTCAAGTGCAATTGAATATAATAATTCATTGGTTTATATGACTCAGTTTCTACTTACCTTGTAATTAATTATTGACAGGGGTATGGTCTCTGATACTTATGCAATGTAACGTAAATGTATGCTGCGGACTGTATGATGTATGTGAATGTAAAGTCCAAATGTGTTACTGTTGCTTACTGCAGCCTCATGCGGCACTGATGCCCAAGACAAATTTCCCTTCGGGGACAATAAAGTTGATCTTAATCTTAATCTTAACTATATGTCCACTATTTTATAAAAATGTGCCTGCTTTAAAATGTGCTTTGGTTATTGTTTTGGTGCAGTAATTAGCTCACATTATTAATCTGTGTATTTCCTTATCAGGCGTGTCTTGGTTCAGTTTGAAAGGATTCTTCACCACGGTCTGCCTGGGAAGTGTCAATGTTATTGTTTAGACAAGGAAAAATGATCCAAAGCCCACATCAGTGGCGGTTCACTTAAAATACAGTACATCTAATTTAGAAGCACTCCAACAAGCAATCTGAGTCAACAACGTCCACCTGACACTGTACATGCCGGGCTAAGAGCGCAATATGCATTAGAGAACTTGATTTATAGTGGCAAAGTGCCTTCTGAAATAATGCCGTGACAGTGTTGCTCACAGGTGCCCTGACAACAGCATTCATCAAACTCAAACCAAACTCGCATCTCATTTAATGCTGTACAACTGGGCAGCCCATTGAATTTCTGACATTCTGATGATGTAGGGAGCTACAGGGGGAAGCATTACTATAATAATGCTGAGATCAATATTATAAGGAAACTATCCTACCACCTCAATGAGTCTCTGATGGAGTGATGGAGGAGAGAGAGCCTTCACTTAGGATGCTGATAAGGTCATTGTGGATCAAGTTAGTCCTTATAGAAACACTGCGGGGATATTATTCATAATATAAGCTGTTCATTTGCGTTATCTGTGTCCAGGTCGCTGCAAACTCACTGATGACAGCAGAGATCAGGGATCATTAAGAACACTGCTTTCGTGATTTTTCATTAGCGTACACGCACCTCGACTCGTTCCACTTTCAGCCCCGCGTTTTATTTCCATTTAGCAGCTGACGACCAGATGTCCCCCCTCGGGTTGTGGCGAACAGGAGAAAAAAAAAGAAACACAAAATGCCCAGATATATAAATACTGCTAATTTCTGATTAGTAAAACATCCATCCGCGATCGCCAACCCACAAAATGCGAGCGCAGATTTGTAGGACGCATTGACCAGCTCTTGTTTTTTATTCTCGCATTGGGGAGGAGAGACAGAACAAAGGTTTCTGGTCTCATCCGCCTCAGTCCAGATCACGGCAAGCCCTCTTTCCTGGTTGGCTGACGAAGACCGGATCAACCTGGCAATTCAAATTTCACAACACTAGATGGCGCCATTTGGCTTTCCATTAGGCACAGGCCTGCACAGTTTGGGTATCTATGCTGTAGTATAAGGAGTATCCTGATCCTTAACTTCAGTAAAAGAAGCAATACCAGCAATACCCTTTTCAAAAAAGTACATTATATAATTGGATTATTATTGCTGATTAATTCATGTACTTTTTATAATGCTGTACATCATCATCATAAAAATCCACTCCATGTATATCCACTCAGTATTTATTTCTTTGCACTACTTGTATTGTTTACAAATCACAGCACTTGATTTGCATGTAGACATTTTATTTGTATTGTTGTTTATTGCTATACACACACACACACACACACACACACACACACCTATATATTTCACATACTTATGTACATAATAGTCCTGTCTTTGTCCAGCTCTGTTGTGCTGTTTTTCCGTATATTAAGTATATTGAGAAAATGGGGGAAAAACCCCTTCCTTGTATGTGTACACATACTTGACCAATAAAGCTGATTCTGATTCTCATATTTATTCGATAACAATGCATCACGTTTTATAGGTTGATTTTATGTATATGTGGAAAATCTTAATCTGCAAAGTAACTAGAAACTAGAGTTGCCAGGTAAATTCAGTGAAGTAAACACCTTGAACTCGTTGGGTTCCCCAAACCGTTCCTGACCCATTCTTGCTTTGTGGCAGGGCACATAATCCTGCAGAAAGAGGCTGCTGCCATCTGGGAATACATGATGTCAAACTCCCTAAATCTCAATCCAACCGAGCAGGGCTCGATGGGATGGGCTGGACAAACAAGTCGGATCCATGGAGGCCCCACCTCACAAGTAACAGGACTTAAAGGATCTGCTGCTAACGTCTTGGTGCCAAATACCACAGCACACTTTCAGAGTTCTAGTGGAGTCCATGCCTTGACGGATCAGGGCTGTTTTGGCGGCAAAAGGGGTACCTATGCAATATTAGGCAGGTGGTCATAATGTTATGGCTGATTGGTGTATATATCCCTATGTTTATGTGTATTTATGTGTGTATTAATGTTTTTGTATGTAGTTTTTTCATAATTTACTTAATGTTTTTCATACTTGGTCAGTGCAAAGTACAGTTTGTCTTTGACTTTAATCCTAACAAAGCTTCTTTTTTTTATATTTTTAAGTGATTATTGGTGGGGACAACTCACCACCACCTCAGCCCCCCTTAAATCTGCACCTTCTGTTTTTCTTTTCCCCTTCACAGCACTGCATAGATTAACTTATTTTCCTCCTGGTATTTATTCATTTTTACCTTGTACCTGTTTCTTATTTTTACACAAAACCCTGTACCCTAAATTATTAGGGTAACAATTCATATAATCTCATTCATTTTAATAATCAACTGACTTGTTATGGTGTGAAGGGATTACTTTTTGACCCTGGAGCCACAATTTTGAACTTTTCACCTCTCTTTGTACTAAGAGTATGTGAGTGGAAGAGAGGTGACCAAAATCTGATAAAACACAACTGCAGGATCCACTGGGACGCTGTGGAGAGTTTCAGTTCCATTAGTGAGGTCCATCAAAGCATTCCTGCTTGGCCCTGTCTGCAGACTTTGTCATGAGCTTGAGCAGAGACACTGATGTTTATTACAGCAGTAATAACTAGCCAATACAAGAAGTCACTGAATGGTTTGATGAGTAACATACATACTCTGGTCTTCACAGTCACCAGATCTGGACCCAGATGAATGTCTGGTTGAATGTTTGGATATTTTGGATGGAGAGAGTGCTCTCCATTGCCATCGTCAAAAACACCAAATGAGGGAATATCTTTTTGGAAGAATGGTGTTTGATCCCTTCAGCAGAGACTTGCAGAATATCTGACGAGGAGCACTTATGGTGTTCTGCAGATATATGCTGTGTTCAAAATTGTACTTAAAGTATCAAATGTATTGCTGGCAACCCAGAATGACCCTTTCCAAAATGTTATTATGAAGAAATAAAATAAATATTTTCATTTGACATAAAATCGCGACCATTTGCTTTTAGAAGAGGATGTTATTTATTTGATTATTATTATATTGATATTATTATCAAGGATTCCTCAGCACCTGTCAGGGGTCTTTCCTGCTAATTTTCAAGTTGTACGTCTTTCCTTTAATTTGTCACCCATCCGTGTTTGTATACACATATGTACAAAGACAAAGGTTGTTATGTGTGACAAAAATGTAAGAAACTACTTGCCAGGCAATTCCATGCTCTTCATTCTCCTCATGTCAGCAATGAGACTTTGATGAGCTTACTGAGTTGGCCTCTTATTTTGAAAACAGGGAACCAGATGTGCTAGCTAACGACTTTTTGTTGTTGCCTAAAACAACGTTAGCTAGGTTACACCGTCCTCAAATCATTTTGGAGGGATGTAAAGGGACGTATGAAATAAAACGTAAGAGTTGACTGACATGCTCTCAACTCTAACGACCAGCTAAACAGCGCTGACTGGCGGCAACGGTTGGCAAAGCTAAGCTAGCTAACGCGCTCCAGAAATGGCAAAAAGTCCAGGTCTGTATCTCTACCAGGTATGATTGTAACTACGTTACTCCTTTGGGAAATATTTTACACGTAGTAGGGGTTAAACTGTTCCTAGCAGTTCTGCAGTAAGGTTCAGTTTGGTCGAAATGTCCGCTAAGTTCAGAGGGGAGGGCCCCTCGAACAAACAACGTCCCCTGTTAGAAAATGCATTTGGTTCATTACAGCCACCTTCTGTTCGGAGTGTGTACATCATGTTCCTGCAGGTGGATGCAGGCTTGCAGGAACACAGTATTGGAGTGGAAAAGAAACTTAACGCTACCCATTAATTCTGCCTGTCCAGTAAAATCATAGTTAACAAAATTATACTGCTCGCACTACTTGACAAGTTAATTAACTTTATATTACATTCATTGTCTTCATAATAAAATCTCAACTGTCCATCATACCTTATTACAGCCTGAAAGAACAATTGATCTGAATGGAAATTCTTGTAAATGGATAACAAATGAATGTGGAACCATTTTGATCATTTTTTAAGTCATTTATCAAGTAAAAACACCAAACATTCTCAGTTTCCAGCTTCTTGGATATGATGATTTGCTGCTTCTTTCCCTTTTATTTTATTGTAATCCAGCAGGATGAGAGGAGGTGGACTCTGTTTTACATTGATGACGCTTTGTGCTCAAACGATGTCAAGATTGACACTGTTCTGGGTTGAAAAAACAAGCAATCTGAAGGTTCTAGAAAATGTTCCGACATTTAATAGACTTAACAATTAATTGACTGAGAAAATAATGACTAATCGACAATGAAAATAATCATTAATTGCAGCTCTTCAACATATATTTACTGTATGTCCTCATTCCAGAGAAAACGTTTCAAAGTTTACATTTGTCAAGTTAATAATATGTTTGCTTTTCTTTCACTGCCTGCATATTCTGTTAGATCCTCAGCTCCCTCTGGCATCCCTGCGCCTCCTGGTTCCTCCACTGAGGTTGATGTCAGCCTGTATGTGGCAGGTGGCCCAGGAGCGAGATGTAGATCAGTATGACAAACTGGCTGGATTCATCACATTAGTGATGGAGATGGTCCCAGAGCTTCTGAGCTACAAGCAGAGGACTCAGCTCATCCTGGGACTGAGAGCTCGGGTGAGTAAATGTGGGTATTAAGACTATTTTTGGTGCATCTTTTCCTGTTCTTGTATCCTTCTTTTACGCTTGACACAGCGTGACTGCGTTTAACACAAGAATAATGCGTCCATTGTCTAGACTGTCAAAATGCAATATCAGTTTTAGTTTGAAAGATAAGCATAAAGGTTTAACTTTGTGTTTTTCAGCTCATCCTTGAGTTCTTAAAGAGGGTGGATAAGATTGATTGTAAAGCTATCCAGGATCATCTTAACAGTTTCCAACAGAGTACAACAAACCGCATGCATGCAGAGGTATGCAACGTTAATAGCATGTTTTACATGAGGATACAATGTTATTGATGTCTTAGTAGTTTTAGATGTCATTTACTATGAGATGTAGGTGCAGAAATTCATAAACTGTTTATTTTAAGTAGGAGAGAATAGAAAACCTATAATTCCTTCATTTAAATAAACCTCTACTGGGCTTCTTGGCAGGACCAAGATGGAGAGGTGGAGATTTCAAAGTCAGCATTTGTGGAGCTGGTTCAAACACTGCTTAGACACCAATCTGAAAAAGAAAATTTCTTCAAGGTTAGTTTTACCCCAACCTTTTTTTAACTCATTAATTTGTGTATCTACATTATGTGTCTATCTGTAAAATGATTTGCCTATTTTCTGTATATTTCATACATTATGATATTTAATGTTAATGATGTATGTTTCTTCCTGTCAAAGGAGGTCTTCTCAGCACAGTATGGAGCTCGTTTTGATACAGCGCTGCAGATCCTGGTGTGGGAGTTCTTCTACCGACTAGAAGAGTTCCTCCCAGTACCAAGTTTTTCACAGGTAGGCAGAAGGGTGAAGATAAACTGACCATTCAACTGACCTTCCATCCACTCGATCCCCAAAAGCTGGCTGATGAATTATGTGCAGGTAATTAATAATAAAATAAAATAAACAATTCAATCAAGACGCCTTAAAAGGTTTTATTCTTTGCAAAGGGTCAGACACACACACACAGTGCAAACAGTCTGCAGAGTGTTAGACAAAGAGCCAGTGAAGAAACAGGTGACTTTATAGTCTAAGGTTATTATGCTGCTGTCTTAGTAAAGAAGGGAGTTGAAACCAACTGCTCTAATATGGAAGACACTTTGTTTCCTATCAAGGACTGTCAGCTAAGAAACCCTCTAATGAGCTACTTTCCCATGAAAGCTCCTTTCAGCTAGTTGCAACATAGTAAAGCATTAGGCACCACACACTGAAACATAGGCCTATTATGGTAAGGCATTCAAAGGTAACACAGTAAACACAGTAAAACATAACATTTTAATCAGTCGTAATTGTTCCTGCTGTGTAGTAATGGCTTGTAGAGTGGAAATGTTTACGAATCACAGAAGTGCAGGGGCCGAAATGGCTTTCATTTGTACAAGGTACATGGTAGATTTATTTGTCACAATACAACAGGTTGTAAAGTGAAATTGAGTTTGTAACTCCCTTCTGCTATGTAGCAGACAATATACAGTAATAAAAACAATTATAGAAAAAATGGTGAACAGAAATCAGTGGAGCGGTGCTGAGGATAAATTTGAGTTTAAGTGCACATCCCATGCCAGTTTGTGATGTTTCCAGTCAGGATGCTTTCTGTTGCTCCTCTGTAAAAGCTGACAAGAACTTGGCGTGGGACATTTGCCTTCTTAAGCTTCTTTAAGAAAAAAGAAAAAAAAGTTTTTGAGCTTTCTTCACCAGTGTGAAGTTAACCATGTCAGCATGTTCACCTGCTCTACATCATCTCCGCTCAAGGAGTGTGTGTTTTTATCTCCTTTTTCCTGAAATCAGTGATCAGCTCCTTGATTTTGCTGACATTCAGCAGTAGGTTGTTCGCTGGGAACTGTCACGGCCTGCCTCAAAAACCCTGGCATAAATAATCACACAGCAACAACAGGCTGCAGCAACAGTACCATTACTTTATTTACAACAACTTCAACATTTACTTAACATAATTACTCAAAATAAGGCAGTGTAGTATGGGAATCAGTAGGTCAGTAGTGTCCACATGTTTGCATGAATGAAATGATGAGTGCAATGTAATGTTAATAAAGAAAGCAATATAATGAGGAGTGAGGAGTAAAGGGAACAGCGTTTCCCTCCTCTCTATCTCCCCCAAAGTGCAACAGGTAGGATCTGCTTTATATATAAAGAACACCGGGCCCCAGGTGGCTCCAATACATGTCGATGACAACGACCCCACCTACTGACACCTACAACAGAACACACATGAACACTCAGCAACCTGATAGAAACAAGGACGTCCCGGGGACGTCACAGCCCCACTCTGCAAGATTATCAATTTCCTCCCCATAAGAAGTCTCAGCGTTGTTTGAAATCCAGTCGATGACGGTGGTGTCGTGTCGGTGTACAGCGTTAACAATGGGGGGCTGAGCACACAGCACTGGGGGGCTCCGGTGTTGAGCACTAGAGTGGGGGTGTGTCCGCCAATCCGAACGGACTGGAGTCTGTTTGTGAGGAAGTCCAGTGTCCAGTTGCAGAGTGTTGTATTTAAACCCAGAGTGCTGAGTTTGCTGATCAGCTTCATGGGGGAGATTGTGTTGAATGCTGAGCTGAAATCCACAAACAGCATTCTGATGTAGGTGTTGTTTTTCTCAAGGTGTGTGAGGGCTGACTGGAGGGCAGTGGAGATGGCATCCTCTGTGGATCTATTGGTTCTGAAAGCAAACTGGTGAGGGTCCAGGCTGGCTGGGATGTTGTTCTTTATGTGCTGAAGGACCAGTTTGTCAAAGCACTTGATCAGAATGGGGGTGAGGGCCATACCCTCTCCTGAGACGGTGATATGTTGAAAATGTCAGTAATAACATCATTGACACGTTTTTAGTACACGGCCAGGACTGTTATCAGGCCCAGCTGGTTTACTCATACTAACTCTCAGCAGGACTCCTCTTACATCTGCTGTGGATAATGTCAGTGGCCAGTCCTCTGGAGGTGGAGTAGACTTTAAAGCTGACTCTTTGAGATCAAAGCGATAAAAGGTGTTTAGCTAATCTGGAGATGTGGCCTCACACATGATGGGGGAGCTCCTGCTTTTGTAGCCTGTGATGTTTCTGATGGCCTGCCACACATCTTTGGTGTTGTTGGTATTGGTCTGTTAAGTATGAAAGAAAATATTGAATGCGATTGTGACATTTGTCGGGTTCTGAAAAAGTGGCAGTTGTCTCTGTTTATTGTCATTTCTCCCATACGAAAACAGATTACAAATGTAGATCTACGTAGTAAAAAAATGATCTTGGCAGAAGAAGCAGGAGTTTAAAGTTTAAAATCCACCCACTCTTCTTTCCCAGGTATTGTCCATGCTTGACAATTCTACCCATGACTACGAGTTTGAGCAGTTTGTTGCCGACCCTGAAGATCTGAAGAGGATTTTGCAGCAGCAACAGGAGCGGCAGACGTTGACTAAAAGTAAGAACCTGTTAACATTTGGTAATCTGTTTCTCCCTTATACAGTCAAGTGCTGCACTGAAACCTGAAAACATTTTCACTAGTGTTTCATTAAAATGTGCTTATGCCAGTTCCCCACTCCCACCATTTAATCTATTACAATTACCATAGAATATAAAATGGCATGGTTTAGCTGGGAATGCGGATTACCAATTTTAAGTTTTGATAATAAATAATTAGGGACTAAAAATGAGGTATCAGTGTAGTCATGCAATAAGAGAAAGGTAGATAAAGTTTTTTTTTGCCTTGAACTCAACACCTGGTAAAGAATGTCCAGTATTCTGTACTGAAATCTTTAGTAATATATCCATTTATTCTGGTGCTGGTAGTGCTGCCTTCCTGACTGACAACCAGAACTGCTCTGCTGCCTTTTTACATGGAATTTCACCTCCTATATAACTTTTATCTGTTTTTCTCAGGTGAATTCACCTTCATGTCGGACACTATTCTCTCCACGCTTGCATCTAAAAACACTTCAGTGGGATGTGAAGATTCCATAGATCAGAAAATGGATGGGGAACGTGTAGACGGCAAACAAGACACTTGGAAACCACAGGGAAGAAATCAGGGGAAGTCAGAACAGAAGGCAATGAAGAAAGAAGACAGCTGTAGCATAGAAGACTTTTGTGAGGATGATGGAGAGACTGATGACAGTTCCATTGAAACAAATCCAAACTCTGGGCTGTGCGAGTACAGGCTGTCGCCACTCACTTCCTCTCCGTGTTCAGAAGAAGCTGCTGCGGCTGGTGACAATGGTGAGCATCTCTTGCATTGCACATGATTTTCCGGATCATCTGAAGAAAAAAAAATGATATCTCACTCCAGTGCAAGTGTTGGGTGCGAAGTCATATTGGGACAAAATCTTGACTTGGCATGTAGATTCTGTTGAGAGAGTTCATCACTACATCACTTGTGTCCTGTTTGCAGAAACAGGTGGTGAACCCGCGTTCCAGCCACCCGGATGCTCCGAAAGCTCAGTGGAAGGAGTAAATGATCGTCTGGATCTGAGCAGAAACAAGGGGCTGTTACTTGAGAGAGCGATCCAGTCCTCAACAGGGGCCAGTGCCGACTTCTCACTTCCGTTCAGCGAGAACTGCAGAAGAGAGAATGAAAGCACCTGTCTTGAGTGTGGCAAGACTTTTGCATCTCGTTCCTCCTTGAAAAAACATCACACTGTTCACTCTTCCGCACGGCCTTTCAAATGCACTCAGTGCGACAAGGCTTATAAAAATAAAAAAGACCTGAATCAACATTTACTCATTCACTCTCAACCTAAAGTCCTGTCCTTCGCTTGCAGCCTCTGTGAGAAGAGATTCAGTTCTCAGGCGTTGCTTACAGTTCACCTGCGACATCACAGCGGGGAGAGGCCGTTTGCCTGCTCGCACTGTGACAAGCGGTTCCTGACAAATGCAGTCTTGAAGTCCCACATGCGCATTCACACTGGCGAGCGCCCGTATGCCTGCACTTTATGTGACAAGAAGTTTACGCAGTTGTATCCGCGCGCCGTGCACCTCAGGATGCACAAGAAGGAGAAGCCGTACCTGTGCAGCACATGCGGTATGTCCTTCTGTAGCTCTGGGGCCTTGCTGGTGCATTCACGCACTCACACAGGGGAGCGGCCTTATCAGTGTGAATCCTGTGGAAAAGGTTTCGCCACGGCTGTACAATTGACGGTACACCGGAGATTCCACACAGGAGAGAGGCCGTATTCTTGCTCACAATGTGACAAATCGTTCCACAGTAGTTCAGGACTGAAGAAACACATGAGGACACACACTGGAGAGAAACCGTACGAGTGTTTAACATGCCACAAGACCTTTTCCCAGAAATCCAGCATGAAAATACACCTCAAAGTCCACAAGAACATCTAGCATACTGTTTTTGGAGACAGGTTGTTAGCATGTGCGCTGTATTTTAAGTGATGCATGAAAGCCAGGTTCATTCCTATGACTCAAATATTACGCGTTAGCGTATATATAAATACATGTTTTAAGACACCATTATTAAAGAGGATAATGTTTAGGATTAGCTTAGGCTAAATACTTGATGTTGGTGTTTATATTTACAGTATTTGAAGGTTAAGGTAATTCTTGAGATGGAGAATGTAAGTCAATAAAATGTGCTGGCAAAATATAGCACCATTAAGGAGTGCTTATGTGTACTGTAAGAATGTGAATGAGCGGGAGCTTGTGAGTCTGGGTGTAAGTTTTACCAAAATCAGTGAATTCATTTTGATAGCCCTACCGATACTGAAATGATAATAATTAGGGGTTTACAAAATCCAATATATTGGCTGATATTAATTTTCTTTACACTTTATGATTCCCTTAAATGTATTTAATTTTTTAACAAGTGCAACCAAGAAATGGACTGGAGGAGACAGCTGTAAAAAATAAATGTCAAACTACAGAATGGTGACAATTTCAAAACATACCTTTCTCTACTTCTATTTCTTGTCATTTATTGGAGCTAATATATCTGCCTCATGTTCATGAACATATATGAAAATACTTCAAGACATATTGTTCCATCTACTGGAGAAAGAATTGATGGTCAGTTAGGAATGTTAAATTAGTCTTACCATTGTACGTGTCACTAGAAAGGCTGCAGCTGCCTTAGTTATACCTTTTGTAAATCCACTTTGCTGATTCAGTAGACAAAATTAAAAATGTATATCTCCTTGTTGACCAAGGAAGGTTAAAATCAAGTGCAACTGGACTTGGTTGAAGATACTTGAAGATGTTTCGTCCCTCATCCAAGAGTTCACCTTGTAGACCTCCAAATAATCACCAGGGGGTCCATAAGATGTATGACCATAAGATGACTGCATGTTTGTTTTCATTTTAAAACTGTGGCAATGGAGTATTTGTACTTTAATGCAACACATGTATAATGCAATATGTGTATATGTATTGTTAGGTGCAAACTGTTACATAACACTGACCACGTAAGTTGGAAACACAGTAAAGAGAGACGTTTACATTTTGACGTGAACTTTTTGAGCTGAAATCTTATTTTGAAAACTGGCCACCGACTGATGATCTGCGTTCCCATAGCAACCACACGACTTCCGTTAAGAACTTCCGTTCAGAAGAATACCGGAGGATATATTTTAATAATATTCTTTCAGTGTACAGTATTTGTCTAATGTATACCCATTAAAAGACAGCAAAAATTACCATATGGTGAAGGGATTAGGTGCCGGGCAGGAGAAGAATGTTGACATGTGATTCCTGTCTAATTGAAATTTTGTCAGGCTGCCACTTTTGTTTTGAAAGATTTGGACCGGATGTTTTAATGTTGTTGATGCAGGCGAAAAGCATGTTCTTCAAAACGTTTACTAGCTAGGTTACATTTTTTTCTAAGAGTGTACGCATTGGCAGTAGTATAAAATATTATCTAAACATAAGTTATATTAGTAGTCTTCCAAAATAAAACTAACGATTAGAGGATAACTTACTGCATAAAGCTACATATAGCTGCAATAGTTAGCTAATTTTAGCTAACTCGCGCTCCTAAAATGGCTCGATATCGAGGTCTGTATTTGACTCTATATGCTTCTACTTTAGGATACTAATAGGATTAGTTATATTCTGTATATACATTGTTTTATGTGTTTTTCCCCCACTACCTGCAACTTCTGTTAGATCCTCATCTCCCTCTGGCATCCCTGCTCCTCCTGGTTCCTCCACTGAGGTTGATGTCAGCCTGTATGTGGCAGGTGGCCCAGGAGCGAGATGTAGATCAGTATGACAAACTGGCTGGATTCATCACATTAGTGACGGAGATGGTCCCAGAGCTTCTGAGCTACAAGCAGAGGACTCAGCTCATCCTGGGACTGAGAGCTCGTGTGAGTAAATGTGGAAAATAGGGCTTTTTATGATTATGAAGAAGAACATATCTTGTTTTTGTATCAGGTGAAAGAAACCGACTCACAAATTGAGCCAAGACACAAAACCCAGAATGTTTAGAGGGCCTGTGAAACAAAATGTATTCATGACTTTACATAAAGTAATCCTTTCCATGAATTCATTTGGTATTTTATTATACTGTGTATAATTTGGCACAAAGGTGTATCTGTCACTAGTGAACATACGGATGTCAACATAAGTGCGATTTATTTTTTTGGTTTGATTGTTCTTTTGGTGTTTTTCAGATCATTTTGGAATATCTAAAGAAGGTGGATCCCATTGACTGCAATGCCATCCAGGAACACCTCAGCATTTTCCTAAAGAGTGCAACAAACTGCAAGGAGGAAGAGGTAGGAAATATTTGTTTGCAGAATACATATACCAAACGTTTGCATCAGGGGGACACTTGAATGGAAAGCTGATAATATAGTTATGAAAATAAACCTCTGCCCTCTTCATGGCAGGATCAAGATGGAGAGGTGGACTTGTCAAAATCGGCATTTATGGAGCTGGTTCAGACATTACTCGATGACAAATATGAAAAGGATAAATTTCTCAAGGTGAGATCTACTCCAGCTATTACCAGTGATATTTTTTTGTTTCCATTTGTATGAACAAAACTATTTGTTTAACATATATTTGATGTATTTGCTTCAATAACGCCATAATATAACGCCATATATTAATGCTATTTTGTCCTGTCCAAGGATGTATTCCCAGCACTGTATGGAGCACGTTTTGATACAGTTCTGCAGATCCTAGTGTGGGAGTTCTTCTACAGACTGGAAGAGTTTCTTCCAGTTCCAAGTTTCTCAAAGGTAAGCATCAAGTTATGCTAGTCACTTTGGGTACGGACACTGTACCCACACACAAGTGGGACCCACACAAGTCCTGTATGATTAAAATTATTTCAATTTTACTAATGTTATGTTTGGATTTAAAGTGGTTTGTGTGAAGTAATGACTAGCAGATTCATCCTGTATGGTAGATAATAAGCCTCTAGACAGTACTGCAGGGGCTAGAATGGCCATGTATTTTCAAATCCAACCATTACATCTTACAGAATTTTGGAAAAACTATTAAAAGTTGTTTTTGGAAATAAATATTTGATCAACTGGCAACTAGCACATCAGGTGTAGGCTAATTCTTGGACATTGCTGTTTATTGCTAGCATTCCTACACCCACACAGGTTATGAAAAACAGACTCACAGCAAGAGTGATCTTCAAGTGATCTTAAAGACATAGGTAAACGTTGGAGATTGAAAAATTGAAAATGGGTAGGAACTTTTTCATTGAACATCTTTCACTCTTTTCCACTTTTGCAGGTCCCCTCTTTGTTTGACCTGTCCTGCTTTGACCTCCAGTTTGAGCAGTTTGTCTCTGATCACGACGATCTGAGGAAGATTCTGCAGCATCAAAAGCGAAGACAAACGTTGACTAAAAGTAAAGACCTGTTTACATTTGGCATTTTATAAAGGTCTACAGTAAAAATGCATTGAAATTCTGTTTTATTTAAAGGTTGCCTGTGGAGTTTTTGACCTCTAGTAGCTTAGGGGGCTGTTTTTCTTTTAGTGGGTCCCCGTTTGTTTGTCTTGGGCATGCAGTCCTACTAATGGTTTCACACTATTTCGCTGATGAACTGGGGACAGTAATGTGCCAAGATACGCAGCAATGAGCCAGTGAAGGCAGGGAAAAAGAAGACTGCTAGCAACTAGACATGTACAGTATGTAAACAATGCTGAATTTAAAATAAAAAATTGGCTTTCCAAATGTTTTATGAGGAAGGAAATACAATGTGTTTGGGTGAGTAACGCTCAATGTAAACATAACATTTTGCTTGTTTACGAGAAAACTCCACAGGGTCCCTTTAATTAATCTATTGGCTAATACCTACCCTGATCAAATCTGTTATAAATACTGATGAATATATGCATTCATTTAGATTCACTGCACAATAATTACGATATTTGATTTGATTCTATCTATCAGCGGCAATCAGCACCACGCTTTATGTGAATTTGTACCTTTAATATAAATCCAACGAAGGTTAAAGTCAAGGGCAACTGGACTTGGTTGAAGATACTGGAAGACGTTTCGTCCCTCATCCAAAGGACTTCTTCAGTTCTGACTGACTGGTAGGGAAACTCAGCTATTTAACCTCAGTGGGGTCGTTTGCCAGGATTGTCGATACCGCTGGTTCGTTATATATTAATTTTTAATATAAATGTTTTCTGCTTTAGGTGAATTCTCCTTCATGTCGGACACTATCCTGTCCGCGCTTCCATCTAAACAGACGTCTGTGGCATCAGATCACATTGATAGTGTAAGAGACAGAAAAGGCGGAGACTGCGGTGATGAAGAAACTCATCACAATTTTGTTGAACCTGATCCATCAAACTCACAGTTGCAGGAGAGAGGGCTGTCACCACTCGCTTCTCTGTGTTCTGAAGAAGCTGGCGTGGCAGGTGACGGTTTATTACTGGCGCATTCATTTAAAACTGCAAACAAACACCTGCACCTGCAAACAGCTGAGGTCTGTTGTACACTCCATTGATGCTGGCCAATATATAAAGACCCCTTAGTGCTTTACAGAGCTGTTTTCCTGTATTATGAGCTGATAAATACAAGCTAAAATGACAAACCTTAACCATATTTGTGTTTTTGCCTGCAGATCATGTCGGCAGCTTAGTCCGTCAAAGCACCTATTGTTCCCTACCAGTCACAATCACCTCAGAGGAGCCTGCAGTGGGCAGTAGCAGAGTCCAGGAGAGATGCAGTGCTGGAGGGTTAAAGCAAAACGTGTGTTCCAGTGCAGAGGAAACTGAAAACCTCACCTGTCCTGTGTGCTGTATGGGTTTTAGGAAACCAATAGCATTAAGACGTCATCTAAAAGCTCAACGTTCGACGTTCAAGACGCTCCAGAAGCTGTACCACTGTGACAAATACGAGAAGACTTTCCAGACAAAGCGTCGTCTGGAGCAGCACCTTCAAGCCCATGCTGAAGTGAAACCGTATGTTTGTTCCTACTGTGGCAAAGGGCTTCCGTGCCCGAAAGTGCTGAAAACTCATTTGCGCCTCCACACCGGGGAACGTCCATATGCCTGCAAGTTCTGCGATAAGAACTTCGACCAGGGTTACTCACTGACGCAGCACGTCAGAGTGCACAGAGGGGAGAAGCCGTACCTGTGTAGTGAATGTGGAAGAGCCTTTTCCAACTCGAGCACTTTTCTAGTCCATTCACAGCGGCACACGGGTGAAAGGCCGTATCACTGCAAGGACTGTGGAAAGGAATACATCACACTGCAAAGGCTCAAAGTCCATCAACGAATTCACACAAACGACCGTCCATTCCCCTGCCCCCAGTGTGGTAAGTGTTTCCGTTGCCAATCGGGCCTCACTGAGCACAAAAAAATTCACACCGGAGAAAGACCTTTTAAATGTGTTGCGTGTGACAAAAGATTTTACACAAAAAACAACCTGAAAATACATCTGCGAAGTCACAAGACCATGAGAAAAGCTAAAGCATCTACAGAGTGATCTTTTCTGTGTAGACCTGATACTTTACCATCTCTCTGATATGTGGACCATTTGAGCATCTGGATGTTTGAACATTTCAAGTTTGTGTTTGCATCTGGTACAATAATAAATGTTAAGTTTGCCCCAGTCTTCAGTGCGTACATGGTCCCTGCAGTCCCGTCACCTTCAAGTCTACAAGGTCGGCACAGTGAAGACCCTGCAACTCTTTGCCCCTTCCACTGTACGCTGATTGCACATCTGGATTTTAATAACATTGTATAAAGTTGTTTGCAAGTGGTACCGTACATAAGCGAGACGAGCAGAGTTCAGTAATCATTTCTGCTGTTACCGCCGTTTGTTCAATAAGGAATGTCACATTTTATTGCCTCCTTGCATATGAATAGTTTTTGTATACATCCCAGAATAAAATAATTGGTATCCGATCAAAAGTTATGGCCTCGTTAAATGTAGTTGTTGTTCTTCTCCAGACTGGAAGAGTTCTTCTCAGTACCATGTTTGTTTTTTTTCTCCTGGTAAGCAGCAGGTTAATGACCTACTCATTAAAGCAAATCTATTATCCTGAAACCATATGATCTGACATATGACATGTTCTATACCACCAAACTCAGTTTGAGCAGTTTGAGTCATGGAGATCTAAGAATGCTTTAACAGAGAAAAATGGCACTGTATGGAAAAGGTGACCAACGCTCAGACTTATGTTATTAAAGTTTGTCTTTGTCCTGTTTGTGTACAGTCTGAACCCTGAAGTGTATATGAGCAATTGATAAATTGAGTTTGGTGTTACTGGATAAGTGTATTTATGTGTTCTATTGTTTAAATTTGAGTGTTTTCCATCCTTCGTCAGGACAATTGTGCATGTCAGACACCCTCCTATCCATGTTCACACGTACCCAAACCTCACCTGCATGTGGCATGACAAGTTGATCATGAAATGGTGGATGTGAAAAAACGAAAGACTCAGAAATAAGGACACAATTGTACTGTAGAAGACAGCTGTGAGGATGATGGAGAGACTGATGACAGCTCCAGAGAAAATGTGTGGGCTGTCACCACTCACTTCCTCTGTGTTCTGAAGAAGCTGGCGTGGCAGGTGACAGCTTTTGCCATCTCTTCCATTGTGCATGATTTTCAGGATAACACAACAAAATATAAGCCGACAGCGGTCGCGCAAATGTGTAGAATTTTAGCAAACTTTTATTGACTTGTTTTTTTTTAATATAGTATTCTGGCTTTCCTTTTCTTTTTTTCAAAATTTAAAGGTTAAGAAGAGACTGAAATTCGCAGTAGACCTTGGGAGAGATCACACAGTGACCCTTTTCCAATGCCCATTGTTATTCTTTTGTGCTGGGAAAAGCAGTTTGAATGAAGGCCCTTAAACTCGATGTTATGTTCTTCCAACTGGCTTTGAGGATAGATTATCAAATGTGGCCAGCTGCATGTTCTCAACCCTGAGGGTCCTCTTAGTGTATCACAGCTAGAGCATGAGGCTGTCCACTCTTCACCAAGGCCTCTGGGACAAATCAGCATGTTTACAGCTTGTAAGTGTTCACGTAATAAGATAACAGAAGATGGTATCCATTCAATTTGGGTTAAATTTCCTTCAACGACAGACTTTGCTGACGTGAGGCAGCCATGTTTATTTGTTTTTCAGGCCCTTCAGTACTTCTAAGTGCCAAGTTGAATATTACCAAACCTTTAGAAAAGAGGTTTCGCAGTCATAATCCTGACTTGTATGTGAAGGTCATAAACTCATAACTTCACCATTATCACCATGAGCTCCACACTTGCCAACAGGGGAATGAGCAAACCGCTTGGCTGTGAAGTTACAAAAGTCTAGAGGCTGGAACTAGCAATTACTTTGATTATTAAGCTTAAACTGTCAATTACCTTTATTACTAATCAACCAGTCAATTGCTCTGATGGATTTCTTGGTGATATCTTTTGCTGGTTTGGCTGACTAATTGTCCAAAACTATGATATTCAATTTACAGTAAAACAAAACAGAGTAAGGCAGCAAATCTTCACATTTAAGAAGCTGGCACTGGCAAATCCCTCACTTTTGCTTGATAATTGCCTTAAACAACAAATCACTTATGAGAAGTGTCCTGATTATGTTTTTCTTTCATGAAAGCACCTAGCTGGGACAAAATCTTCCACTTCCACTTCATTCTGTTGAGCAAGTTCATTCCCAACTCTCCTGTTTCCTGTTGGCAGAAACAGCTGCCAGATGCTCAGAAAGCTCAGTGGCACGAGTGAATAAACATCTGGATCTGAGCAAAAACAAGGATCCATTGAAAGAGGATGTGATCCATCCATGTAATCCTGCTCCACAGGGGCTCTCCGTCCCATTCATCACAAAACCAAGGCACCTCTCTTCAGCAAGCGCAGATAAACTCACCTGCCAGGAGAGTGGGAAGACGTTCAGATCTCTGGACCTCTTGAAAGGACAACAATGTGTTCGCTCTTTGAAGGGGCCACCTTTGTGTGACAAAACCTGAAGCAGAGTCACATTATTCACTCATCAGACGCCTTTCAGCGACAACACTATGAAAACATGACGATATCACATAGGAAGTGGAGCTGTTGTAGCAAAGACTAAGGTGTACACATCAATACCAGGCATTTAAACTATCAAGATGGCTCTCATTTATTTTGGTTTTGGCACCAAGGCTGGCAGTTGCCTCCTTTCACTGTTATCTTCTACACGTGTACAATTTCTCCTTTTTACCACATGAGGGAGACACATACCTTGTTATATTCCGACAGAACATGGACAAACGCACAGATAAAGGGGCCTGTGAGAAATTCACTTGCTTAAACTTCCCTAATGGCATCCCTCTCAGGAAACAGAACTCAATAATTCATAACAGGCACTCATAAATTTCAATGAGTTTCTAATTAGAAGGAGCCCAGTGTAATTGTCTCTGAGGCGGTTCTAACAGGAGGAGGATCATGCTGACAGATTGACAGAGTCCTTTTGGCAGATTGCTGCAAATCACCTAATTATAAGTACAAGTCAAACTTTCAGCTTTTAATGATGATCATTTTGGCTTTATTGGATCATTTTACGATCGACAGAGAAAGAAATGGTGGGAGGGGATTACATGAGACAAATGTGCCAGACAGGAATCTGAAATTTTCGTTTTTACTTGATCCTTTTCCTTAAGTTTTTTACTTTTTGGAGTGGTTGATGTTGATATTCAATATAAACCAACATATTTTTTGGTCTAAAGTTCAAATGTAACATTAAAACAGAAAGACTACAGGAGAATCTTTGCACAACAGTGATACATTAAGTCATAATTTTCATTAATGATTGCTTGCATATTCTTAAATATACTACATTATAGAGAAAATTGGTAAAACTAATGTATTTATATCTTCTACATTTAAAAGCTTTAACATGCTATGCTATTTCTTAGGCTGATTCCAGTTTTTAAACTTAGTTCAGCAGTTTTTGCTTTCCAGAGGTTTTTGCTTGAAAGAACTCCTCAATTAAACAAAACTTTAATATTTCTAAATCCTGTAAAATTTGAGTATGCACTTCTAGTCAAAGGAAACATTAGACATTTTGGGAAATACGGTTATGCGCTTTCTTGCAGAGAGTTAGATGAGAAGATAGATATCAGCCTGTTCAATTTGAAACTGGAACCAGGAGACAGGCTTAGCTTAGCTTAGCATAAAGACTGGAAACAGCTAGCCTGGGTGTGTACAAAGGTAAATACGTAAAATGGTGAATACATTTTTTCACACTTAAGATTTAAAAAAAAAGTATTACATAGAGGAGATATATAATGTGTTTCTTACTGAGCTTTAGAGGGGCTTCTAGGCTAGCCCTTTTCAGTCTTTATGCTAAGCTAAGCTAACTAGATTCTGGTTTCAGCTACATATTTAACAGACTAATCTAACTCAAAGTAGCGTATTTCCCAAATTGGCAAACTGTTCATTAATAAATGCTGGGAACAGGATAACGAGACATAAAGACATGATATTTGCATACAGACATCCCAGAAATAGAGATTAGCCTGCCGAGCACATTTGCTTGACTGAAATACTCCTAATACTGCAGGGAGATGAAAAACATCCAAGTGCAGTAAAGCAGACAGTGTCATAACAGTAATCACTAAGTGTTCATTTACAGCTGTAAAACAAAGGTCACTGACACCGCCGCTCGGGACGTCTCATGGATATTAGGCACTATTTACAGATGGAAGATCATTTAGAGAGATAACCCTTAAGGACGGTGTCTGGTGGCTGTGGAGGGACATCCAGAGGTATTTTGTATGTGTGCAAGCACATGAGCTTTGACTTGGCAGGAGACACAGGACAGGTGGATGCTCAGCCAGCCAAAGTCCCATTACTTGCTCAGGGGGCAGCAAGTGTGTGTGTGTCTGTGTGCGTGTGTGTGTGTGCGCGTGCATGCGTGTGGTAATTACTTTTTCTCTCTGCGTGACCGTGCTTGTGCGTGTGTGCAGACGGGGTGATTAGAGATGGGTGGCGGGGTGGAGGGCTTGTCAGAAGTTATCTTCCCATCTCATATCATCATAGGCAGTCTGGCGGATTCCCTCGATGGCTCAACCGCCCGACGCGGCGGTGCTGCTGTCAATCGGCCCGTCAACGCCTGCAGAAATCGATGCCAATCTCCCTCGGTTTCTATTTTTAACCGAGGCTCAGCACCCAGGCCTTTGATAAGGATGCTGCCTCCTTTTTGGCTCTCCTCCTCAGCTCGGTTGAGCGCCCCCCCACCCAACCTCTTTCTCCTCCCCTGCTGATGAGAGGTGATAACAGACAGACGAGATGGAGCTAAAAGCACAGACCTGCCTGACACTCTGAAAGAGGCTTTCATGATGGGGAAAATGATGATTGTTAGTACTATTACAAATAGTAAGAGCCATACGGGTAGTAATAGTATTAGTCAAAGACATGATTGCATTTAAATTGTCACTTTTGTCAGTGCCAGTATTATTACCACTGGTACTTCTGCTACAACTACCAATAATACACTAGTACTACCTTCACTTAAGCTTTTCACTGATAAAAATATAGCAATACCATAATTTTAATGTACTTGGGTACTAGCTCTTTCAGGATGTGAAAATGTTGATGCATTCACTTGTATTCGATGTATTTTAACAATTTTAGGAAGAAAGGTTTTCTACATTTCCATGATGCAACAGGGTAAACTCGATCAAATGATCAAAAGCTCCACAACAGCTACTAAATTTAGATGTTTTGTCAACTATTTTAATAATGTAAGCAAACTGACTGCAATGTTTTATCATTAAGAAGCCTAACAAATCAGTTTATTGTATGTCTTCTTCATTTAAAAATGTATTCTGCAAAGCCGCTGCTATCGGCAGCCCTCCAATTTATGTGTGGAGTGTATGTATACAGATGAGCGACAAATCTCTATCAGGATGACAGTGCCCCCATCCACAGGCTATTAGGGGTCACTGAATGAAGTCATTAATTATGATTAATTATTTTATATTTTTTATTATATTTCCCAGAAATCCCCAGGTTCACTGTGTGTCAGTTGCTTTTTGGTAATTGACTAAAGTACAATATGACCTGGGTCCAGCCTCGTTATCTAATCTGACGGCTCTATCATGTAGAAGTGACCTGTGTCAAAATCTAGTTACGGTCACGGTCATTTTAGTTTATGACGTGTTCACATGTTGCATTTTTACTAAATAAAGTTGTATTTCCTCACATTACCACAAACTAACTGACATACAAATGACCTGGGGTCAGGTAATATTCCAATATAGGAGTACTGGTTGGTTTCTGGGTCTCAAAATATAATGAACCTGTCATCTATAGTGTGCTGTGTTTACTGGAAAACTGTTGCCCCCAAACAAAACCCCCTGGGAAGTTTTCACGTTTCATTGTTTTACAACACTGAGTAGATTTAATGTGGCTTTTTAATTATTATTTTTTTACTTTAATGTAAAAGTGAAAACATATTTCTACAAAGTGATCTAAATTATGTACAAATATGAAATACAAAAATACTTTTTACTTTTAAAATGACATACCGAAATCATCACTGGTGCAGCCAGTACCTTTTACACGGCAGACATTTTGACAGGTGAAACATGTTTTGTTAACAATGGCTCAGTTTCATTAAGCGTCCCAGTAAGCCATGACTGCGAGCCAGCGTGCACAATGCAGGAACTGGCTCACCTGAATGGAATGTACTCATCGTTAATGTTAGTAAATGTCTGCTGTGAAAAATGTCCTTTGGTTTTAGAAGTCACATAGTTAGTAGAGATCACCTGTGTGTAGTTGAGGGGTTTCAATTGATTGTAGTATAAATACTCCTGTATCTGGAAGGCCCAACTTTTTGTGAGTCAGTATCATGTGAAAACTTACTCCACGAGGGCAAAGGAACTAAGCAATTCTGCAAATAAGCACTGTAATGTGGCTACAGTGTAAATCATGGCCTTTGTAGTCACCAGATCTCAACTGTAGGAACACCTAAGTGAGATTTTGGAACATCAAAACACCAAATGAAGGGATATCTTTTGGAAGAATTATGTTTTATTCCTCCAGTTTGAGGGACTTTGAAGCTGTGGGGAGACACTTTATGTTGTTTCTTCCTTTAAGTTATCACCCGTCTCTACATACTGGAGCATAAAATACCCAAGTAGTATACCCAAGTGTCAGCAACTCAGAACTCAGATTAAGTACAGTATAAAACAAAATGTACTTATCACCACCTGACTATTGCTTCTTCTCCTCCTCCACTGCTTGTACTTGAGTTCCCTGTGTGTTTTCTAGACCGCTTGGGATCTCCTCTCCTCTGTAGACTCGACGGTGCTTTGTCACCGCTCAGCGTACGCTGCAGAAGGAACTCCTAGAAAATGAATTCCTCCCCTCATGAGCATGACTTCAGATGTTGCACATTAATAATCACTATTGCCCTGCGAGTCCTGCGTCGACAGCAATCATGTGCTGACGAGAGTGATGTTGTGCTGGGAGTTGTCGGAAATGTGTCACCGATTAATTGTGTTTGACACAATAGTAATGGCGAGGAGTGAGAAATGTTTTGTTTTGAAAATGAATACTTTGAAATTTGGATCATTAGTTGTTAGAGTAGAAGACACCATTGCTTTGATGGTCTTTCATTTTAAGTTTTTCTTCTGTCAGGAGTCAGCTTGCTAATTTCACAATAACTCACAATTATGTCGAGATCCTTTTCATGGTTTAGTAGAACCAAAAAATGACGTGCACTCAATTAGTGCAAGTTAGATGTTGTAACAGCTTCTCTGTCTCTGACTTTGATGCAGACACAGCAGCAGTGTGTAGGCAGGGCGGCCTGCTGTTTAAACAGAGCGTTATGTAACTGAGAGGTCACAGGTTTGACCCTCGGTGTTCATTAACAGCTGTGTGTTTTGGCACTGTGCCCTTGAGCAAAGTAACCCTAACTTAATCTGAAGTTCTGCTACATTAGAGCACCATCCTTATACCAAAAACATAATAAATCTGTTTTCAGTTTAAAACAGGAATATATGGATCGACAAGCTTCGATCCTCACCATTTATTGTATTTTGTGTGTTTCTTTTAGTGCATGTCTATTTTGCTCTTAAGTTGTTGGTAGAACTTGATTCAAACATTTCCTCTCTAATTGGGTGTTTTTGTGGATGCTGGATTAATCAGCCGCAGGGTATTTAATGTTGTTTGGGCAGCTGAGAGGTAATACAGCCAAGCCATTAACATATCATTAAAGAGTCCTAAGCACTGTAATTGCAGCCAGATCGCTGACGCTACACTCTCATTAAGTGGACTCCGAGAGAGTAGACGTCTCGTTGTGATGGGTTTTAGTGAGATGTTGAGAAAAATCTGTGTAACTCAGCACACTGTTGTCACAATGGGACGTCCACAGGACACACCGTGAGCGCACATCATTTTCAAAATGCCATGTAGGCTTCTGTTGAGGCATCTGAACTTTCATCATTCAGAGGTTGCTTGCTACCATGACAGGTTTTTAGCCACGCCAGCGGCATAGCTCTGTGGTGGTGATGTCTGTCTGCCTGTCGGCCCACCACTTTGGTCCAGACTGAAATATCTGAACAAACACAGGACTAATTGCAAGACATTTTTGTACAGACATTAATGGTCCCCAGATTATGAATCCTAATGACTTTGGCGTTCCACTGACTTTTCCTCTAGCGCCACCTTGAGGTTCGCTGTTTGGGGTTGTAAGTGAATTGTCTAAAAATCTATGCATTGCCATGAAACGTGGTACGGGCATTCATGTAACCCTCGGGGTGACTTGTCTTATAGCACCATCATCATGTTACTGTAACTTTAATCTGTCCAGTATTTGGTTTATGACTTAACACATGCAAAATGTTTTCCATTCCCATCAGCCTCAGCTTTGTACTGTGTTTAATAAATATAAGCAAATTGGATAAATCTGGCATGCTTACACATTAAACTAAGAATGAGAACATGGTAAACTGTAAATCTGCTACACATCAGCTTTAGCATTGCCACTGTTAGCATGACGACGTAAGCATTCAGCTTTAAACCCCACTGTGCAAAAGTACAGCCTCACAGAGCCGCTAGCATGGCTGTAGACTTGTTAGATTGGTTTCTACTAGGGTGATATTTGTTTTCTGGAAACAGCTGTTACTTTTGTCCATTGTGGAAAATGTCATTTTGGAATGAAACTCGTCAGTGACACACTCTGCAACACCTGCTCTTTTCATGAAACACATCAACCTGGTGAATCTGTCTGAAAGCTAAGCCCCCCTCACTGAGTTCACCTGATAAATCCACTGCGCTCATAAAGTCAGATGTAAATGAACACGCGTAGACAAGTTCAAGGAAGGATTGAAAGCTAATTAAACAGAGGGATTATACAACACAATGTCCATACTGTATTAATATTAGGATGGATTAGATTTTTCCCCAATTTTATTATAGAAGCTAAACTTTATGACAAAAATGTCATGATTTCCCCTTGTGCATAAAAGTTTGTGGAATTCTAAACACCTTGTTTTGTTGACTCATTCTCTGTATCTATACTCTGCAGGACTCGTCTGTGTCAATATTTGACAGACTTTCTGGTTTAATTAGAAATTCCCTTTTGTGCACTCGCCCAAATTTCAGGGATTATCCAATTACCGCTTGCGTGCCGACAAACAAGGGGGCCTCTTTGCCTTTCACTAATTGGAATGAGGAGTGGTGCCAGTACTCAGAGGAGAGGTCTATCACTGAGAATTATTGAATAGAGAAGGAGTAGAGAAAAAAAGTATGTGGTCTGCCTTGGGCTTCTTGTGGATTTCCTCTGATTTCATCAGAAAAAAGATGGCTGAGGCGATTCCCCCAGACAACAGCCAGCTGGTGTGTGTAGGCGAGCTTTGCTGCCCAAAATCTCTGAGAAAAGAAAGTGAAAGAATCACGCTGTGCCTCTGCAATTCATCCTCTGCATCAGAGTTACCCTTAAACAATCCTTCAGCTCGCCTGCTGTTAGACAGATATATGGGATAACATGGTGCAGCAAGTATGACATCTTTATTTTTTAACGAATCAGTATGCAATTGTGGTGTTATGTATGACAATTTCATGGCTTTAGCAGAGCAATTATCAGGCAGACTGAACTACACATTATGGGTCCTTGTTAGGTATTTCAGTACCATGTCTTTTATTGACATAAAAAAACAATTACGATCTACTTAAGGTTATAGTTAACATTATTATGTTAGTTTTACTGCTGTATTCCTGCTGCTCTATGACTGTTTGTACTGCTCCTTATTTAGCTACATGTTGCGCACATAAGCCCGTCTGCCTCTTGTGTCGACTTTGCCCAGAGTTGTTATCATATCCAGTGAGAGATTTGAGTTAAACAGCCCCACTTACAAGAAAAGACCTCTTGTAAAACTGGAAACTGGAGACCCTGTCTATGTATTTGTGTGTACAGTTGGGCCTGCGTGTGGCATTTGAAACTAAACTGAAAAAAGAGGGGAAAAAAATAAATAAATTAGAGTTTGACAGACAAATGAAACAAGAGATATGTGGCAGGTTGAACAGGTGTGATTCATAATTTATTGAGCAGCACTGACGTTACAACAGGGAACAAATGAAGCACAGAACACAAAAGAGCATTATTTATTACAGGAAAAAAAGTGTAGCCTGAAGCCTGAGAAGGGGGGTGGGGGGTGAATACAGTAGCACAACACTCATATTATATATTAAACCTACTGTACACAAACACAATACATTATTGCAGCTGTCAGATGAAAATGCCATTACTCTAACAATTTCATGTTTTTACCTGAACTTATGATTATGCGACCTTGTACAGCTCGATCAAGTTTCATAACCCATGAAAGCCATTGCATAATTTAAAAAAATGCACGGCTGTCAAAGTGGAAATGAGGCTGTGGTATGTTATTTCTCCGAACATTTTGACATTTTGGAAATGTGAGGTTTACAGCACAGTCAGATCATAACCGAGGAACGCAGGAAACCCTCGGGCGAAACTGAGGATGGCAGCAATATATTCAAACACAACTTCCCTTTCATATTCCAGTGGTGTCTTAAATAATGCAGGCTCTTTCCCATAGATGCCATGATGGTTGATTCCCACCTTTAGATTCCCATGGACCCCCTGCTGCAACAGTATCGAATCCTCTCTTAGCCTTCTCTAATGTGTCTCCACTGCTCTATTATTCTCTCAGACCTCCCCATATCTCTATAAAGAATAATAAATTCCACGTAGGAGTGGGAACCGGAAATATGAATTAAACTAATAATGCAAGCAAAGAAACCCATCCCACCCACTGAATATTAGATCATAACAACTTACAGCCTTGAATAAATCATTAAACCTCAGCAGACCATATCTATTGGAATTTCTTCTTGAATAATTATCCACCTCGCATCAACACAGGAATAATGTCACAATTGCAAGCATGTGTCAAATTCTTGTAATATCCAGGGATTAATAATTTAGTTTTTGGTTTCCGACAACAACCCATTTAGGCTTTATTCAGATTCTGCTCAGGAGGAGAGAGCAAGCACCGTATATTCTACAGCAAATGCAAACAGAAGGTTGATATTTAAACCCAAACCTCACAGCACCCAACTGGACCCAAAAGGAACAGGATGATTTGAATTTCTTGCTTAATTGGTTGACACAGAGTTCAGTTTAGCCAGAAAGCCATTTTGAGCTGGCCTAACTGTCCTGGATCTAATTTGCTAGGGGACATTAATTTAAAGGGTTTGCATCGAGTTTTCAGGCTGGTGCTAAATTCTTTAAAAGAAAAATGCCAGTCTATGGTGGTGACCTCTAGTGGTCTTAGTAATTATGACAGGAGCAAACACAGGGCTTTCACCCAGGAGACCGCTGTTTGTGTCCAGTGAGACACCAAAAGTCAACGCTGACTTATTTTAAGTTAAGTTAAATTAAGTCACGTGGCTTACTTACGTAACCTACTCATTTTAACCGAAACCACAATATTTTCCAGAACATAACCAAGTAGTTTTGTTGCATGAAACCTGACCACAATGCTACACACGTGTTTATTGTTACCATGATGACAAAGGGCCGGCTCATTTACATCGTTTTTGGAGTTACTGGCAAAAGACCTATTCGGTCATTTAGGTATGAGGATTTGTTGTAAAAAGAGTATGTGAAAAGAAAGACCAAGATATGTGAATTTACTAAAAAACTAAAAATCATGTAGTCAGGCTGATGAAAACCACGCATCTCCAAATTTGGTGATTAAGCATTTCTTTATGGGTTGACAAAATGCACTTGCTTTCATAGAGCTGTGCTAATCATTATCTTTACTTAACAGTGGAACTAATAACTACATTTATGTGAAAGAAGTTGTTCAGTGTGACTAACCTAAAGATAATTAGGCTGCACCTGCCTCTGAAGTTATTTTGGCATGTATGAAGATCTTTCAGATAATGTTTTTGTTTTCTAGCCCTCAACTTTACTGTTTTGGTTCAACTACGCCATTTCAAGCAGCAGCAGCAGCTGCTTTCAGTCAAAAAGCTCTAAAAACTGACTGTACATTACCTGCCCAACACCAAACAGCTGACAGATGCAGCAACGAGCTGGTAAACAAAATGACTGCTCAAGAGCCAGAAATTTCCATCAGGAGTTGGTGGAGACCAAAACTGCGCTGAAAGGTGAATACATATTGAACTTAAATTCCTAAGGCAGACAAAAACACAACTTTAAATGAATGCTAAAGTGTTGTGGTGGCAGCCCAGCTGACGGTGAGCGTCCTTGCTTTGTCTCCATTTTTGTCTGTGATTCCATTTTTTCCCTGGTTTTCTCTGTTCTGCCTGCCTCCCTGTGTCTCCTCCCCTGTGTGTGCTTTCTCTCTCTCTCTCTCTCCCTCTGCTCCTGAGCCCAGCCAACGACCCGCACCTGCACCTCGTCAGCCACCTCTTCTGCCTACCACACCTGCCAGCAATCAGCCTCATCTCCAACAGTTCTTCTACCCCGGTTCTCCAGTCAACCCCTGTTTGATCGTCGTTGCTCCTTACCCGGTGCCACCTCAACATTAAAGCTCACATGTATCTTTGCATCCTTCCTATTTCCCTCTACTTTGTCTCCGCTGTGTCTGACCCTGTTTGTTTGTCTGTCTCTCCCCAGGTTCACTCACCCTCGTCTCCAGTCAATCAGCTGGGCTTGCTCACCTGCCCCTTTCCCTCGGACTAACCCCACGGCATCCTCCCAGTTCTCCAGTGCCTCCTCGCTTCCTCGGCCCCAGTGTCCCCCGGCTCTCTGGTCTCTGTCTCCTCGGTTCCCCGTGCCTGCGTTTCCCCGGCATCCACCTCACCCTCAGCTCTAGTCCCTCAACCCCTTTTTCCCCCAATAAAATCTGCCTATCTGAGCGCTGCATTTGGGTCCTCTCTGTCCCCACACCGCACCACCGTAACACTAATGTTCTGTAACTGCTGGATGTGTTTGCTAACAAGTTCAGCTTTATAAGGTTATATTATGCCAGTGTTTTTAAAGCTTTTTTTTCTGCTGCTCATAAGTGTCCAAAAACCTGTTGATTCAGATTTAAGCCAATTAAATCATATAAAAGACCAATTTGCCTTTCTAAAAATTACATAGTCACAAAGTTACAAACAAGCAGTTTTTCATAGCTCATGAAAAGATGTCATTCTAGAGATGCGTGGCTTTCACAGGACAGCAATGGCATGTGTATTTGCGATATTTCACACACCTGCGGGTGAAGAAGTGTCACACAGCATCTTGTAACAGGTTTCCATATGTTCTCACCTTTGCTTCATAGGAGAATAGATCATCAGATTCTGTACATTGCACACGGAATATTAAATCACATTGATGACCTACCTCTGCAAGTTATTTCAATTGTGACATCCACTCCTCCTGATCTCTATTTTGAGAACTTTCCAGCTCCAGTTTTGCATGACAACCCCAGGGCTGAGGAATGCAGGAATGAGTTTGAAATTCAGGGCACGTGCAGCCAGCATGCAGGTGGGAAATCTTTGTGAAAAGTAGGTCTGTTCACAACTCAAGATTTGCTCAGATTGATTTGTCAGCCCACACTTAGGGCACATTTTGCTCTTTTGTCTTAAAACCAAGTGTCATTTAACTTTTTTTTTTCAAATTACAAATCTGGTCTAAAAAGATAATCCACTCTCTGCAGTGATTACCCTGTGCTATTTTTACTGTGTGCATATTCTGATAATAAGCAGGACACTGATGTGAACATGGCAGCTGTCATATCCACAGGAAGCTTCCTGTTTGTGTTGGCCAGCGCGTTGAGCACTCACCGCGTGTTTAGTGGCTTCTACTCCTACATGAACCCATCTACCATCACGTAGGAATAAAAAGCCATAAGACACAACAGCAATCTCACAGGAGGGAGGAAAAAGAAGGAAGGAGGAAGGACTATTAACTCCAAAAATAAAGGAGGGGTTGCGTGCTCTCACCGGGAAGGTTGAGGAAAACAAGAATAGAATGTGATCTCCAAAAGGGCTGGGGAACTGGGGATGGCATGGTGGAGGAGAAAATGTGGATTTGATTAGGAAGGGAACAAGGGAAGGCAACAAAAAAAGGAGCTGATTCCATAGTCATTTAAAAGGCAGAGGTAACCCACAGGTGATACAAATATTAACAAGACCATGCCCTCTGTTTGTCTTTCCCTCTGTTTGATTATGTGCTTCTGTGTGCAGCAGATGAATATGTATTGCAGGCATTGATAGACTCTGAAATTCCTCTGTGTGTAAACTATATTTGATATGCTCGAAGCAAGCTGCTCTGATGAACCTAACCAAACTCCATCTGCTCTGTCTCCAAATAAACACATTTTTTTAGACTTACAAGCAGCCGCACATGTTCAAATGCGAGCTCGTCTTTCTTCAGATGCCGCACAAGTAAATATCTATCCCTTGAAACTAGATGTGCCCCCAGTAATATCAACTTCATAGCGTCCGTTCACGGCTCTCCTGCAGTAGAAAGCCAGTAACGCCTGTGTGTAAAGGGGTTACAGTACGAGTGTATGCATGCACAAGTCAGGCACGTACAGATAAATATGTATGACTCCACCGCGGTAGGTTTCCTGCTTTGTATGCTAATGATCTTATACAAGTTTAATAATGCAAATGTGGCGCAATGAGGGTGGGGAAGTTGAGGGGCTGGCACACCGAAGAACAGACCTGCGGATCCTCACAAATCCTCCGTTAGGCCTCAGGAGGCGAGGCGTGAGTAGTGAGCTATCAGATTACATTTAATCTTGCTAATTAGACTGGAAAAAGGTTGGATTTACATTCACTCAGTTTTACGAGTGTAAAGGTTGCAGTTACTCTTGATAAAATAGGCCATTCTGTTACGTATTCAGCTAGAGATATACGCAGGAAACATCATTTTAATGGCTCTTATGGTGCTGTTCAAATGCTAACCTATAAATAAGAATTCAATGTAATTAAGTGATTTCTATTCCATGTATATTAACAATATTTTGGTAGGAAAAAAACAACTAAAGAAACAGATTGTGATGCCAAAATAGTGTAATCCAGTGCACCAGTGATGGGAAGTAACTATGTAGATTCATTTTAGTACTGTATTCAGGACAATTTGATAACAATCAGATTTAGGTTATGCTCTTGTAGACTAATCTAGCCCATAGTTTATAAAGTGGTTAAAATTTGTTTCACTTTAACCGGGTGGAACATTAACATGCTGCATACACATGAATGAGAGGCATTTTCTCTGCACTGAGGACTTTAACCTTTGATTCTCCTGAGTACAAAGTACATTTGCTGATAATACATACTTTCACATGAGGAACATTTTCATTGCAGGACTTTAAGGGAGTATTTCTTCTAATAGTACTCTTCATTTTACTTAAGTAAAGGACCTGAATACTTTCTCTGCCACTGCCATAAATACATAACATATATTAATAGTTATATATAACTATTATATATATATAGTAGTTATACTTTTTCTATTTAAAAATTATTATTATTTCTTTCTTTCTTTTTTTTTTTTTTTACAATAGTTATAATGATGAAGCATTATATCGATTAAACTTCCCAGTATATAAAGTAGTAACAATGAATGCTGACTAACTAAAACGTTAAAATTATGCTTAATGTTAATGCATCACTACTTTTACTACTGCTTTACATAAGTAAGATGGCTGCATGACTTGTAATGGAGTATTTATATATAGCAGTATTGCTACTTTTACTTAAGTTCAGTATCTGAATACTTCAGTTCATTACATTTCTCTTACATGTTATTCCACTACAGGTATGATCATATGACATATGATCATCTCATACTATATCACATATTATTGTATATAATAAGATTATAATGTAGTTATTTAGATGTTAATTCATCAGTAGGTCAAATCTAATAATATGTCTAATAATAATAACATGATTAAATGAGCCATTCCGGACAAAGAGTACTTTTACTTTAGCCAGTAATATATATGTTCTTTTTAAGTAAAACTTTGATAATAGCATTGTTTTTTTGGAATGGAGTACTTTGACATACTGGTATTGCTATGTTTTCCTGAATAAAGGATATGAATATCTGTTCCACCACTTAATTGCTTTACACATTACATTTAACAGTAGTAATCTAACCTGCAAATTATTAAATTTAGTTTTACTCTAGTCTACCTCGGGGTACTATGACTAAGCACTAAGCGGAGACTTGTCAAAGTGATGGGAAAGATTTTGTTTAGTTTGCTCAAATAGAAGGAAGCGTGATGAGCAAGGGTTTGCGCTAGTGTGTGTGGGATCAAATGTGATTCCCTGTATCTTTTATCTGCACTCTGTGTTATCTGAAACACATCCTTGTGTCAGGCCAGGCAGTGCTCAGGCTCCCCCGTGTCACAGGTCTCTGCATCAACTCCTGAAGGATCCTGCGACAAACACAGAAGAAAGGATTGAGGAGAGGTGAGGTGTGCTCACAAGAATTCAACCTGAACAGTGAAACTCTTCTTACTCCTCTGCGGCAGTTTGGTTATTTAATGAGTCAATCTTATGGCTTCAATATTAAATTAAAGGTCATAATCTTTTGTTTGCTGAGTTCCTCGGATAACAAGGAAGACATTTGTGGCGTTTCAGCTGTCAGTCTTAAAAAGCTGTCAATCTTTTAAATGTTTTCCTTCCACTTGAAAAAGTATGCAGTCTTGAAAGAGCTCATTCTGTGATTTTACAGACACACCCACAACTTACAGCTTCAAACAGCCATTAACCACAAACCAGTTAGGTCCCTTATTGAGCAGCAACTACTTCCTGATTACTAGCACGGCTCACAATGCCTGATGAAAAGTTAATAGTGAGCACATTCTTGCATCTGCTAACGTCTCGGCTGAGGTGAAAATTGTTGACAGTAGGTGGATTTAGGAGTAAAACCATGAGGCGTGTGGGTAAAGTTCTCCATAAACTTACAGTAAGAATACTCTACCTACATGTTTAGGAGAGAGGAGCAAAAAAAAAGTTTAGCTTTTAATTTATCATCTAAAAAGAAATTGTTTGGGAACACCTCCACACAATGAGCTGTGACATCTTCATTGAAAAATGATTGATTTGGCTGCCAGGGAGAGGGGCTGTTTGAGAGACAGATCACTCAAACAGTCAAGCTGTAAAAGCCCAATAATATGATGAATGGACTATTTACCCAACAGATGAGGAGAGACTTGCATAAAGATTAAACGTGTGGTTTTGCACGTGTCCTGGTCACAGAATAGATTGGAAATTTGAATAATATGTCTGTGTTCTCTGTCAGGGAGCAAGTTGGAAATGAATTTAAGTTGCGAGTGATTTTCGACTGCGAATAATGCAGCTTGGCTCATTTATCACCTCGGATTGTCTTGCAGCAGGGGGGAAAAAATGGGTTTATCGATTATGAGACTTCACACCTGTGTGGATTTTCCACCTGCACAAATCCCATGTACACAGGCCACCAAGGGTCATTTAAGATCCTGAAAAAGTGTGGCTATCTGTGATTAATTTCCTCTACTTCTTCTTTAAGCACACAGAAAGTTTGAGCCACGTTATCATTATGGCAAAACCATTATTAGTTGCCCATTATGCTCCACATTCTTCACTGGCGGCCCTTGTGTCTGTATACTCATGCATCATAAATGGACCATTTAACACTTATAACATGCGCAAACTGTATCTAAAGTCAAGCCACTAATCACTTAACAAAACACTGTCTCTGAGGATCGAGAGCATGTGTAGATATAGTGACCCAATTTTTTACACACAGCATCTATAATTGATGCGCAATAGATGTAGCAGCCTCAGATCTGATAAGGGCTTGGCTCTGATGGATCTCCAGATAGGCTTTCGTGGGGGGGAACAGATGTAGAGTCGTGCATCAGAGAGGGATGGGGTTGCCGGTGATCGTTTCCACCCTGCAGTGAACAAAATAGCCCTCATATATCCCTGTAATCTGCATTAGCGGCGGAGCACAAGCCAGGAGACAGCACAGAGGGGAATGAGTAATGGGGCTACCACTGATTTGGCAGGCCTATATTACACCTCAAAACTGAGGCATGCCCAACTGGCGAGAATATGAAATGAGGATGTCACAAATGAACATCATTCCCCTGGAATGCAGTATTTATTAGCCTATATTATACCCAAAAACAAGCTTACTTTTTTTATGTCCTTCCAATGACTTGGGTAACAATTACTTGATAATAATTAATAGCAGTGCTTCTGTCAGTGGTGGAAAGAAACTAAGTACATTTACTAGAATACTCTACTTAAGTTCAATTTTGAGGTTCTTGTACTGCATTTATTTCCATTTTATGCTACTTTATACTAGAAATAATGTAATGTTTACTCCACCACATTTATTTGACAGATGAAATTATCCATCCATCCATCCATCTTCATTTGCTTATCCTGGTCAGGTCGCGGGAGATGAAATTATTATTTGACATAAAAAAGATAAGATAAATGAATTGTATAAATGACAATGCACTGCTAATGGTTAAACCAGTGGTTCCCAACCTTTGTAGCTTGTGGCAGCTTACAAAAAAGCACTGTCTGTTTTCACGTGTCTGTAAGTTGTCTGTAAGTGTAGACAAGAAGTCCTCCAAATTAAATGACAAAATGTTTTTTGTCCATGCCCTCAAGAACACATATTCTGATCTGACACCACTACCAACAGGATGACATTATTTACCAAACTGTTACAAATTACTGTTGAAAAATAAATCTGTTTTGTAATCTGACAACACTTTGGTTAAAGTTTGGGCCAAAAAAGAAAAGACAACGTTGACTGTCGATTGCAAACAGAAAACAAACTGCGGTCTCCCGTGTTAAAGACACTTTGTTGGTCCCTCCATCCATCCCTCTTTTGCTCCTGTCATAATTACTTCGGGTGCTTGAGGGCTTCATCACTTGAACGTAAACAAAAGTTGTTTTGGGGCACTTACTGAAACGAAGAATGCCTCTCAAGTTAACCACTAAACCTCCCAGATGGTTTCATTTAAATAAATAGTTCGAGATCCAGAGATGTCAAACTCAAATTAAATGTCACAAAAAGTCAAAACTATAAATGCAGATTCCTCTCCCATTAATCATCTCATGACTCTTCAGATTTATCTTGTGACCCCACTCCTAGGTAGGGATACTCTGACTAAGCTAGCTTGCTCCACCTCGAGCTACAGCAATAACATGTTACTTACACATTGATCAGTAACAATCTAACAGGGATAATTTTTCTGCAGAACTGTAGTAGCAGAGTAGCTGCAAACACTTCTGTACTAAAGTAGGCTTTTAAATGCAGAACTTTAATTGAGTATTAAAGGCAGCAGTAGTAAAGAGTCTGAGTAGTTCTTCCACCTCTGGCTTCTCTTGACTGGCACATTACATCTGGCCTTCTATTTCCACCCAGATCTCAGCAGGCTGTTGATGAGTAATGACCAAACTTTGGTTTGGCATCTTCTGTCTGTATTACAAAAAACAACAACAACAAAAAAAACAACAACCCCGGAGCCATGAGCAACTCTCTGTCTGGCGAGAGCATGAACATGAGCCCAGAGCCAGAGCAAGAAACAAATGTTTCTGTCCAGCAGCCACAGTGGTGTATACATCCTAAAAAGAAATATCACATCCAAAACAAAATGCATTACACTCTGGACCCAGAGGGGGGAAAGCAATTAGTTACATCTACTTTATGTCTCTAGAAGTTTTTTTAAACTACTACTTCTGAATCAGCTTTAACAGAGGAGAAATATGCAGAGGCGTTCTTTTTAACTGAATATTTTTAATTACGTGAGTAAATCTTGCAAGATAAGAAACTCTAGCTGTAACCCAAATAACAGAAATCTTTTCATCTCATCTCAAACAGAGCTAAATCCTAAGAGTTGAGGATACAAAATGAGAGCATAACAAACACAGCGCCTGGCATTAAACTCTTGTAATGGCTTGTAACAGGATATGCTTACTTGCTATCTGAAATTAAAGCGTAGATATTACATCCCTTGAGGCCAATCAAGAAGTTATGTGTATATTCTGCCAGTACACTAATGTACTCCTATGAAGTGTGTTTGTTGTTTCGTCACATCTGTGTGAAAGCAGTTTAATTTCCTCTCGTAATTCATGGTTTCCCCCATTAATAGATTGATTCTGGTGTACTTGTGTTTCTATTTACAATTAAAAATACCTCCATAAAGAAAACACACAGCTCAGGGAAAGACTACAGTGTCTACACTCTGCTAATGTTGTTATTTTTTGCTCCACTTTGAATAGATATTCGATTATCAGGAGGAGAGAGGCAGCATGCTGCCACATAACAAATGGTGCAAAACTTTTACTTCTTCATCAGACACGGCCGAATCATTTAATCAACACCGCTGCCTGAAAACATCAGCATATGGTGGGGATTAAATCAACATCTAGGATTGACGTGCAGCAGGAGCGTCTGTACGTTAACCCATCAGTTTTCTCTTCAGCCTTTACAGGATATATATGCTGCTGCTGCTGCTGCTGCTGCATGGCTTCTCATTATCTGAGCGACAAATCAGCAAAATGGAAATGCTGAGAAAGCTGAGGGTAGAACTGTAGATGAGTCCAAACAATAAGAGAAGTGCTACCTCAGATAATAAGTCCAGGTGTATGAATCTGCGTGTCCATTTAAACCTAATCCATTATTGCGCCTTTGATGTTTCAGCCACAAGGACTTTCATTGGACAACCATGCTTCTACGGCCGGTCGTCTCAGGCTTTGTTGAGCTTTATATTCACAACATAGAGCAACTACAGGTTCTAGTGTCATTAATAGACCACAGGACTTTCATTAGGTTATTGTTAAAGTGTGAGTGTCTGAAATTCCCTCTCCAGTAAACCTTATGCTGTTGCTGATAGCTTCTAAGTTTCTGCTGCTGCTGTACTTCCACTGCAGGGGTATTAGAAGATTGCTTTTTTCCATTTCACATGTCTCTACAATAAAAAGTGCTTGTGGAAGCATTTTGTAAGCGAGCAGAAGATTAGCTCCAGACTCCCTGTTCAAGCTCAACATATGACTGACCTGAGAAAGGTGAAAGATGTTGTTAAACGACATTGGATATTTCGGGGGGTTTATTGTGGATTTGTTGCACGACTTTGTAGGAAGCCCTTTATTGAGAAGGAAGATGTTGGACTGAGCTATTATTGCTGATAATAATCAGCCTTTTGGCTTACACTGGCACGTTTACAGTGGCATGTTGTTAGACACAAATGTTAGATAAAATGTCATAGGAGTGCAGTGATGATAAAGTGTAATTGAAAAACATGTTTTTCTGTAGATCCTAGCATATAGTTTGTTATTAAAAGTAGTAGAAAAGTGTTCTTTGCTCTAGACTCAGGAACTTACTGTGATTGACATCTTTCTCAATGCTGTATTACATAGACTTATAGATTATATATGGTATTTTTAGCACATGTTCAGGTCACTGGGCAACATAAAGGTTCTGTTATGCACTTTGCTGTAAAGAAAGGATGTTTTTGTAGGACAGCTGAAGAAAGAAATTATTAATTGTCTAAATATCGAAACCGTCCTCCCGAGTATGCAGGAAATCATCCTTATCTACCCTGTCCTTTCTCGTTCTCTCCCCCTCTCCCTCCTCGCTTTCATTACTCATTGAAGGTTTTCTCTCTCCCGTTGACTCCAAAGTGAGAACATTTTCATGAAGGCAATAAAACGCTCATCAGCGAAGGCCTGAAATTATTTTTTAATATGACGACATTTTAATGAGGACTGAAGGAGATGGCTGGTTCGGCTGATGGCGGCGTCTCTTTATCAATGAGTGGCAGGGAGGAACTAATGGCACTAAAACAGACAGGCTGCTACAGCCTCTTTCTCTCGGTGTGTCTCTATGTCTCAAACACAACACATACTTTATATTCTTTATTTGCAGGAACTAAATTAAAGTTTGCAGGGATTCAGGTATTGGAAAGATACAAAACCATTGTTTCCTGTGACAGGCCACGTATCACTATTACTGAGGAAACTCTATTTAGACTTACTCAAACACACACTCACACAGTCTCTCTGTCCTTTCTCCATCACCCTCTCCGTCCAAGTGTTTACGTGTTCTGTTATTGATTGGAATTTAATCTGAGGACTTTTCAGTTTAGCTGCTTGAGAAAACCTGTCAGATGTGAGCGCAGAGATGGAGTGCGCTGCAGAAAGGTCGTGTTATTGGACTGGAGAGGTTATGATGAAATTACAGATAGAGCCAGACAGGGTTCAGCGTTTGAAATACATAAGTCATGAAAAGTCCACATCCACTAACTGAAGGGGGAAGAAAAGCCTTCCGCATCATCTGCATTGATATCAGGATTTATTATGTAGGTTTTCGTGTTCAATGAAAATTACACACCCTTTGTAAGGATGACCCAAGCATCAAAACTACAACACAGCTGAGACATGTTGTAAATTAATGTCACAAAAGGTGAAAGTATATATATTAGGGCCAAGATGTGCTAAATTACTGTCAGAATGTGTTGTGAATGTGACTTTCACTTGAAGCCTTGAACCTAATGAGTTGCAAAGAGAAAGAACAAGCAAAGGTTTTGAAATTGTAGTAAAGTTATGATAAGCAGCAAATTAATGTCAGAATAATGTCACTCACTAAGATGCTTTACTCATTACATGCTGTGATGTGATAAGTAAAGTACTTACTACCTATATTACACACGCTGTGTATATATATATATATATATATTTTAACGAGGCTTTCCCTTTATATTCTTACTCCACTGAGTGGTCAGACTTGGTTGAAGTTGCTGCCCAAGGTCAGAACAAAAGCGGTTTGTGGAGGAGAGCCCCCTGCCCACCAGACGCTAAGCAAAACCTCTTCTCTGCCTCCTTCCTCTTTTACCATACAAGGTCGTCTCATGCTGGCTACGCCTCTGTAATTAGCATGCAGCCTGTGGCGTGGCCTGTCTGGCGGCAAACACACGAGCACGGCGCCCTGCTCTCCTAATGAGATGCCAGTCAGTGAGGGTGCCTGCGGGACTGTGAAAGTGGTTAAAAAAAAAATCCTGGGGTGTTTGTGCACCACCTCATGGGTGGTAGAGGAGACTACTGAAGTGCACACAGCTGGCCCGGGCAGGGCAGGCAGCTAATTTTGCATAACAGACACTATTTACTAGAAGCTTCCATCCAAATCGTGGTACTCTACCATGAATGCATGTATTTTTAGCACGGGTAACCCCAGAAGATATTGTAGCCCTTGCTTTGATAGAGCTTTAGCTACATAGGACCTCCCTGAAAGGGGAACCAGAGACACACTTATTCACTGAATGGTCAAAATGGCAGTGGATGCAGCAGCTGTAAGCAGTCAACAGAGTTGCGAAGTTGGAAGAAATGCTGGTTTCCCCCCCACTATGAATTTCCATTGAGAATGTTCTTCAAACAATATCTTCAATGTAACTCAACATAGAAACAAAGGATTCTCCCAAATAATGTATGGTTATCTGTTTTCATTATTTCATCTTAGTTTAAATAATATAATTCCCATGAGCACTGGCTTCTGTTATTACGGTGAAGAAGCTAGTCAGTGGCACAAATCTGGGCAGTAGCGAAATCAGAAGGTTTTGTTGTTGAATTTGAGTATAAAATATATAGAGCTGTAATTGTGAAATTCGACCAAAGTTGACAGAGAATTCAAAAGTAAATTGATTTTAGCTGCCAATATGTGTAGTCTTTAGCTTTTGCCTGCTGTTAGCAGCATAGTAACTGAATTTCAAGCTCTGTGAACGGATATTTCTTGCCGAATTGCACCTTGGGAGCCACTTCTCCCTCAAATGTTTAATGTACCCGGGCTTGTACCTTTGACTTCTAGCCAAAGAACCAGATATTTGCAAGTACAGTAGTTAATCTTTTGTACTGACAATACAACTGGGAGAGTTTCATGCCGATCCAAGCCGTAGAAGTGCACAAACTGGGAGTCATACAATGCAGTTTATATGGGAAAAATTTAATTGAATTTTACTTGTGGAACCAGAGGTGTCATCTATGGTGAGGGGTTGTTACCTAACAAAGGGTTTTGTTGAGTCACCAATTGTCTGATATTTAGTTGGAGCTTAATTCCTCCTCTTAGCCCAGGTGATGTGTTGTGTCTGGGCTTCACGCAGATGTATTATCACCACTAAATCAAAAAATATCAGGATGGATCACTTGTACAGTCGAGGATACATCAGAGAACGGGCATAGTGAAAGGGCTCACTCAATTTTAGGGATATACCAGACACGTTGTGTCCTTTATTGTGGAGTATCTGCCGATAATGTGTATCTTGCTTTATAGTACAGTGTGGATCTGCTGTGGCAAGAAGCTTTCACATGTTCACATGCTCACTGGACATTTGTTCTCCACAGGATGTTAACCTTTTTATATACAGTCTATGATGTTAACACAGCATGTTAAATGTAGTGTGTCAGATGTGTGCAGATACAAACAGAAGCTAAGAAGGTGCTTCTACTTTAGCAGCTTGCTAATAGTCTAATAATAGTCTAATCAGTTATTTCTTTCATCTGTGAATCGCAGCAGATTATTATTTCAGTTATCAAGAACAATGTTGTTGTTAATAGGATACAACTACAGCAGAGGTGAATAGTAACTATTAGAGTATGAAATTATTTGTTGGCCCACAGCATCAACAGGCTCCTCTGACCCCTTCATCAGTGGCCTGAAATGTGACCGCAGGGTTAGAAACACATTTTCTTTTGTCTGTTTCTGTCAGTTTCTGTGTGGAGTTTCATAATTATACCATCTAGATGGCATCTGACAGCCTTTTCACCCCACAATAAAAATAAATATGGATGAAACATCAATGCACCCTATGCTGATAAAATATTCATCCCACCACTGGTTAAGTTAGGTTTTTACTGCATATTAATATTGCTTCTGTGCAGATCTAGCTACTTACATACAGTGCGTACTGTTCCTCAACGCCGCGTGAGGCATAAAAATCACAAAGCACATTTTCCTACAGTGAGGAAGTCATTATAATGCAACTCTTGTGTCTCATGCTGCCTACAGCAAAAGGAGACTTTTAGGATGTGTGTGGATCTGTTTGAAAGTGCAATCTCAAAACAGCTGCTATAAGGTGCTATTAAACCATAATATGACATCTATCTATCTATCTATCTATCTATCTATCTACCTACCTACCTACCTACCTACCTACCTAGTAAAAAATGATAAAACACAGAGGATGAGCAGTTCACAGCTGATCATATCTTAAAACAGCCCTGGGGGTTAAAGACGTAAAGCAGCCTCGGCGCCTCCTAATGGGCCCACTGTTTGTAATGGCATCCGTATAGCACCGCTTGACGAGCTGCCAAAGGGGGGTGTTCTGTTATTGCGGAGCCAATCACCCACTAAGTATTTGCTGGCTCCTATTTCCTTTCTGCTAATGTGCGAGCCTCCCCTATGCCGCAGCTAAATCGACTCTTTACGCCTGACTTGTCACCCTGCAGCGACGCACAGAGAATCCCAAAGATGCATCGTTGGAGGGCAGCCCTACGTCTCTGTTGCCATGGATACGTTTATGGGCAGGGATGTGGCTGGATGGGTTATGATGCTTTTACTGCAACCCTAAATCATGGAAAGTGATGGTGCTCGGTGATTAGGATGATGAAGGTGACTTGACCTTTGCAAGGGTGTTGTTAGGTGGTGATTGGTCACTTTAATGTATCTTCTCATGTGTCACTTGGTGTCCGACGTGCGTGTGTGTTTGTAAACTGCTTCGGTAAAAACTAGAGTCAAAGGTTTTTTTAAAAGCCAGAGGTGGAAAGAAGACCAACATTCACTCAACTAGTAAAAAGGCAGCTTAAATACTAGTATAAATCCTGCACAAATGTGCCTGTGGATGTACAGATAACATGCAGCCTCTTTCTCACTAGTGGATCCGTGTCCCTTTTTTTTAGTATATCCTATTTGTAGTTGGTTTTGGACTATTTATAGTGAAGAAATATTCTCTTCTATGTTATTTTCTGGACTGTTTTAGTAGGGTTCATTAACTACTGTTCAGCAGCTCCTCAAAACATTTAGCTGAGGTGAAGGCACGCAGTCATGTTAGAAGTAGAAAACAATGTATCGGTTTGAACTTCAAACTTACCATATTTTTTTACTTGAACCACTACAGAATAATGATAATTATAAATAACGGCACATAACACATAAACGGCAGTCTCTTTATTCTTTAATGCAATGTTAAAGACTTAACTTTTTTCAAAATATATGTCCTATCAAATTAAGTCTTTAATCTTATACCAGACAGGCTACTTGCTAGCAAATCTAGCAAAGAATATGTTGAAAATAAAGCATTTCTGGGTTTTTACACACAACTTTATAATCTACGGGTTTAAAAGATAATCCTGGAAGAACACATTTATGCATTTAGTTTTTATTTAAATCGTTGTTTTCATCTCTTTCCTGACTTTCGCAGCAGCAAACTTGCACCTTATTTTCTATTTTCTTCACTCAGTTTGTCAGTTTTTCACCTAATACTGGATTGTTGTGGTGTGTAAAAGGCACATTATTGACTTCTACAAAGAGTACAAGTAACAGTAACAATAGCGCTGGGAGAGACTGAACAGACATCCAATAAGACTAAGAGCCAACGAAGATAACAAAAGAAATGAAAGCCAATTAAGTAAATTTAAATTCCTACATACAATGTCACTTTGTGAAAAGTTACCGGCCAGTTCTGCATAACTTTCTGTGAAAGTTTCTGTATTAGTAAAGCATTTCTTAGTACCCTAAAGACCTCATGATAGCTACAGTTAATGCGTTTCTGTGATGATTAACTATCATGCCAGAAATCATTTTTCAAATGGGGCATATCGCATACTGGAAGAGAAGATTGTATAGATTTTTCTAGCCAGGTAGCAATGTCAAACTTAAAAGTGCCCATGCACAGTAAACAGAAAGGCGTCCTGCTGATAAGAGCACCAAAAAGCAAAGCTATGAAAGTGAGAGGCAAATAAACTCAGAAAGATGTGAGTCCTCAAGAGGTCTGCGTATGAATGAGTAATATGCGAAAGGAAGTCGACGGCTAGAAAGCCCAGACATACTTTGCCCCCCGTTATCGGGCCGCGCAGATGTGCCTCAGCCTTCTCTGCAGCGCTCCCATTCGCCACATCCATCACAGAAGTGCACCTTGGGAGATTGAGAGGATGGTGCAAGCGCCAAGCCCACCATCTGCCGTCGTTTAGAAATAAATGACAGGCCCAAACCTAGTGGGAGCCCGTCTCATTCCACTGCCAGCGTCGGTGCGGTGACGGGTCCGCCCAACCTTCCCTTTTCCCTGAAATCTGTGTGTGAGACCCCTGCCAGTCATGCTGGAGAGTGCCTCGGAGAGAGACTTGGAGTGGATTTGGTCGGTGAAGCACAGCCCTTTACTCAGGGGAGCGGGCAGGTGGAACAGCGTCGTGAAGCCAGCTGTCTCCCCACTGATTACAGCAGCCAACACGGAGAGTTGGAGAGCTCATAGACTCAAGGTGGATCCGCCTGGAAACGAGCTCAAGCTCCACTTTATTTGATTAGAGGTTTATTGATGATCTACAGATAAAGAACCTATCACTTCTAACAAGCTTGGCGTTTTATGGACTGCCTGTAGGTAGCGCTTTCATTTCAAAGTATTCCTACTAATTGATATTTCACACACATGCAAAGTAATGTGTGCAAAGTCCACTACAGACTGAAACAAAACGGTGCAATTTAGCAGTTCTCCCAAGGTGGAGATTAAGGAAAATTAAGTAGTTAACTGAACCACATGGACAATCCAGCTACTGTGCAAATGATAAATGAAGCCAACGGAATCATAAAACTAACACAAAGACATAACCCTCATCAGGGTGAAAAACTACAACCCAAATAATTTGCCTAAAACACAAAAGAAACCGTTCCCATCCTTGTCTTTAATCTTCTAGAGGATGATTTCCTGTAGCTTTTCTTTGCCATCTGTAAGAACAGGCAAAGTATTACTTCACTGAGTTCTCGTACGTGACAGCTAATATAAGTTTGGCCCCAGAACTGAAACGGGAGGTAGACTTTATTAATTTCATGGATTTGGAAATGAGCCGTGGTGATAAGGCTATCACTCTCTTATCTGGGGATGGCGGGGGCGTAATTAAGCCGATAGCCAGCGATGATGAGGAAGTGCTGTGAAAAAAAAGCCTTGGGGATACGAGGGCGGAATCTTCAGGGCTCGTTTACCAGAGGGATGATTAGATTGGCGCTTAATTGCCACCTTTTCTATTTTTAGGGTGGGAAGTTTTCTTATGAGGCTCCCACCCCCACTTCTTCGATTTGTTCCCGTCTTTTTTTGTGGTCAAGGTCAGTTTAAAGATTGTTCAATTGTCAGATGGGATGAGGCTGAGTCAAAGGGGTATGTGCCGGCTTAGATTGAGGAGGGGGAACAAGTCCACCTTCCTTGCCGGTGTGGCTATCTGGGAGATTGGGGTCAAGAGTAGGTGGACTGCAGTGTAATAGCACAAGACTATGGCTAAGTTTCATCTATTGAACTTTACCAAGAGCCTGATAATTGTTTTGCAGCAACAAAACAGGCTTACCAATCAGCTTTTATTGATTCCTTGCCTCACTGTCTCACTGCACCAAAAATTCTAACTCAAAGCCTGGACATCCTCTGAATCCTCTGAATCCTATTTCACATCTGATAATGACCAGGTCGACTGAACCAGAGCGCCCGCTACAGAAAATAGTTTCAATATTCTCTCTGCAGTGGCTGAGGTCTAACATATAAAATATACTTCATTCCAATCATGATCCGCAGCATGGAGAGAGTATTTAAACTGCGCTTCACTAACAATTACTGTCAGGATAATAAAGATAGAGGCAGAGAGCTGCCCAGAGTGGCTGCACTGCACAGATCTCAGGCATGAATATGTTTTGTAAAGTGTGAAACCAAAAGTTAAAAGCTGAAAGTCCTAGCTGGACTGGAAGTCAACCTGAGCCAGTAGGGATGCCTATATGCAGCAAGGCGGAAAGTAAAGGGTGTGGAGGTTGAGGTGATGAATGGGTGTGTAGCAGGATAGACTTTCCCGCAGGAGACCGAAGTTTGTGTCCCATTACAGAACTGAAATTAAAATTTGCCTCTTTATTAATGACCTTTCCCTAATGTCATGCGCAGATACTGTAGAGAGCGAGAATTTAAAAAAGGTTGATGTTGGTAGTTGGTAGGTTTTTTTGCATTCTTTTTGCAGAATTTCAATCCAATATCATATCAGCAGTTTTATCTGGCAATAAGGTTGAGTTTCGTTGTTGTGGTCAGTCTGAGTTGACTGGTGGAAGGTGATATTCTAAATACTTCTTATTGTCAACAAATCCCCATAAAAAAACAAAAACTGTGCAATGGAAAAGTTTATCTCTATACTTTCCAACTTCCCTACCCTGTCTGTGAAACGCTTTAAAAAAAAGTCTTATTATAATAATATTATTTTTCCTAAAACACCTGGGCACGGTAGATTTTAGCAAACATTTCTCAAATAGGAGTAAATAGTGAATTTGTTGGGGACTGTTTTCAACTGCGGATTGATACATTCTTGGCACTGCAGTGAGTATTTACAGCAGCATGACAGCGCATGTGGTCTCAAATGAAAAAGTACAGTGCCCATGATCATCATAATGAAGAAACATGTCAGCCAGTGTAACAGTGTGGCTCACTGATGTATTTTAATAGTTTTTGGACAACAATGGAGCTCTGTGGCACAGAGGAATAAGCTGTTTCAGGCTTTGGATACATAAACAGTGCTTGTTAGTAGGATCAGTTAAGTGTTGGTTGTAATTTTCATGGGATTTGTTGACAATACCAGTCTTATCCTTTAAATGTCACAGACATCACTGAAGGCTAGAGGTTTTGGATTTGCAGATTATAGTGTTTGTAATTCTGGCTGTGACGTGGTTGCACAACACCTTTGGACAAAATTAATTATAAATACATCCTTGTTGATAGTGGCATTTCTTCAGGAATTTAAGTAGCCTAGGGGTGCAGCAAACTTTAATAGAGTGACTTTAAATTACCTGTCCACTAAGATATTATTGCACAATGTAAAGCAATGCTCAAAACTAATTAAGACCTTTGTGCGAGACAGATGTGAGAATATTTCTCTGGTGCCCCCTGACACCCATGACACTTTCCCATATAAACATCCCAACCTGCAGAAAGGGGCTGCAAATCGGCAAAGCCTGTCTGTAAAACCATAATCCTTACTCCTCCGACAGATGCATGGGAGAATAGAGTGTTATCACCCTGGTTGACACACTCCTGTGTTTTCTCCCAGCATCCTCGGGGGTTTATCATTCTAGCATTCATTCCATTATCCCGAGCACACCGGGGCTGTCCTCGGAGCAGGGGAACGAGACGACTTGTCAGGGTCACAGAACAAAGAGGGAGCATGTCGAGTAGCGGATTAGACTGGGAGAAGAAGCGTGGGGCTTCGGGGGAGGGAAATCAAGGAAAGGGGATGCAGGAGGAGAGGGAACGTGAGGGATGTAGTGAAAGGAGGAGGACAGAGGGACAGCTTCTTTCTTCTTTCACAGCTATAATGTTGATTTGTCCTTTGTTCTTTTTTATTAAACACTTACATACCAAACCCCATGTGGAAAAACTGTATTTTTCGTTTTCTGCAGTGGACGCTGCTTGTTTTGATTTGTGCACCACTGGAGGATGGTTGACATTGTGCAAAGGAAGAAGATGTACTTAACTATAAAAGATGACTTGAAAGAATGACAAGAGTAAAAAGGATTTTAATGTATATAGATGGCAATGTTTTTCCTTGATCTACTTCCTGCCTCACGTAAAATCCTGCTTTGTTCTTATTTTTCGGCTTAATATACCTAAATATTCTACAGAAACAATTTTTTTCCCCTACAGTTGACTAAAGGTGCTTATCAACTACTCTTTGTAACATTTAGGCCTGCAACCAATTATAATTTTCATTATTGATTAATCTGCAGATTATTTTCTGTGTTCTTTTTTGATTTCTCTATTTCAGTTTTTCAAGGTGTCCAAGCTCTCTGAGGGTGCAAGCTGACATCTTCAAAAAGTCTTGTTTAGTTCCAAAACCAAAAGATAATTAGTTTATTATTATAGAATATTAGGCAAACCAGCAAATTCACAACTGGAACCAGAACAGCAGCTGTAGCCAGTGAATTTTTGGCATTTTCAAATCGATTTTGACAATTAATCGATTATCAAAGTAGTTATATTTACTTCCTGTAAAACTACTATAATGCTGAAAATTCATAAACTTATTCAACCCTTTCACTGACGATAAATACCGAAAGCTGACGTAACTCAGTTGAAGGCAGATAATGATTATATCTTCAGGAATTCCTTTTAATGTTGAACCTGACTACAAAATGAGGTTTTTTTTTTGCAAATATGCAACCTGATACAGTAAATTTAAATAAGTAAGCTTTGGTATTAGAGTATTCAATCTAAATTTAACAAGACCAGGTTACAAAACTATTATGAATATCTTCAGCATAATTCCAGGGTTATAGGGTGAGTAAATACTGTAATCCATCTATAGGTAGGGATAGATCAGGATGTTTCTTATGGTCAAGTAAAGCATCCTGTAGACTAAGACCTTGTGTTTAACCAAAGCAGATTAGATGTGTAACCACAGCAGATTAGATGTTCATCATCATCATCATGACACATCATCCCACAATACATCCAAAAAGCTATAAGGCGCAGACAAGCACGCGCGGCAACCCCTAGATCCCACACTTCATTACCCATCCAGCCATCCCTGACTGGAGTAAATCGATGCAGGATAATAGCCAGCGCCTTCACCCCTCTATCACTCCATCTCTCCCTCCTCCACCACCCCACTATCCCTCCATCCATCCATGCCTTCCCCCCTCCTCATCACCATTCATCCATTCGTCTTGCTGTTCCCACATCCACTCATTCTTTTCTATTTCTTCCATCTTTCCATTTCTTTGTCTGACCTTTCTACTCCCTCCTTCCAACCCCAAATCCTCACACCACCCCTCAGTCCTCCAACGCGACCATCCTCCACCCCTCTTTTCCCTCCACCCATCCCTTCTTTCCCCTCCATCTCATCTGTCTGTTTTCATCACTGCTATGGATCATTCCTCTTATCAGGCGCAGCGCCTGTAATACCGCTGTTGTATATAACATGTCTGTTGTGATCATTGACAGCTTGGCCGTGCTGCATTGACAGTAACAGGGATAATAAGCTCATTTTGCATGCGGTTCCATGTCACTTCTGTCTGTCTGGGCTGTTTCCTATAATTTACGTCTGCTGCATCTCTGGGGATGGAGGCGTTATTAGTCTGCTGAGGATTGGCCGGGGTATTTAAACATTCCATTTCGTTAAGGGATGTCGGCTTACACGCAAGCAGAGAACGTGCTGCTGTTACACTTTGTAACGGCTACATTACCTTCATTTAACAAAACAAAATTGATCATGGCTGCCAGTGGAGGGGTATAAAAGCCGGTGGAACGGTCAAAGTTTCTGCAATTCTTCAAACTGGCTTTAGAAATAATTTAGCGTGGTTAATGGCCCACTGCAGGCTTGTTGCATACAATTAAAGCTGTGATCCATTATTGCTGAGAACCAATAAATAGGCCTATCGTGCTTGCTTTATTCACATTTGCGAGGTCGAGAAGCATTTGAACTGAGCACCCATATCACTGTTGTAATCTGTAAACCGTCAGTACGAAATAAATGCATTTTTTATTAGACAATTGTTCGGTCATTTCTTTGTGTTTTTTTACATATTTAAAAAGCTTGAGACGTAGTTCAGTGGACAAAGTGCAATAGTGTTATCTTTACACCACAAAAGGTGTTTTTTAAATGTGACAGCATTATATTTGCACTGTAAACTATTACAAAATATGAAAACGCTCACTTCATGTCTGCATCCGGCAAGCAAGAACTCACCTTTCTCTGTCAGTTAAACCCAGTCCTCAAAAATACTGAATAATTAATAATTTAGCTTTAAACAAGGACTTGATTTGAGATTTGCAAGATTTGCTGGTGACCAAACAATGACGGTGGTTTCAAAAGGGGAAGGGGAAAAAAAAGATGCATGAAATATTCAAGGGAACTGTGAGAAAGTAAGACTCGAACAATAGGAGAAAGACAAATGTGAGATCAAAGACCCTGAACCCCCTCTGCAATGATTCACGCATTAAGAGCACAAAACACAACACAATAGAGCATACATAGAGACAGATCACCTGATTGAAAAATTGTATCTATTAGCAAATATCTGACAACCTGAAAGGAAATGTCAGCCTTCAGTCATTAATGATCTTTTTGCTCAGTGACAATTACGTGGTAGATTATGAACCAATGTGTGAAGAAGTTTTTTTCCTTTCCCCTCTTGTGTTACAACTATATGGTGTGTCAGTCTGAAAGAAGAAAAGCAGATTTGTTCAATGTGCCACCTAAATATTATAGAAATAATATACATACCAAGCATTTAAATTGGGCAGTCACTTGGGGAAATCCTGGAAAATTAAGAAAATTGCTCTTTAGGAGGATAAAACTTCAGGAATTTCGTTCTTTTCTTCCAATAATCGGTGCACAGTAGGCTTTAGGCCCTAGTAGGAAAAGCACAGGTGTTACTAATAACATTAACTCTGTTGTATTCAAGCATCCCAGTAAGTCATGAAAGTGTGACAATGACACTGCATGCACAATACCAGAACCCTGATAATGAAGCAAATAATGTCCAATATTCATTCTCTTTTAGCTCTATTTTATGTCTCTACCAACTCCTGAGGGAAATATCTGTCTCTTTACTTCACCAGCAAGTCGCTAACTTTGTCTGTTTAAGTTTCAGTGCTGAGCAGGTAGTGTACAGTGGAATTTTAGAGCCTTTTTGCTGAACACAGCTTCCTGCTGCGGCCCAAAGTGACATTGTGAGAGCAGTGCGGTAAAGTTTAGGGGCTGATTAAGGTTATATTAGAAATAATGTAACACTCACTGGGTGGCACAGTGGTGCAGTGGTTCAAACCCCGGTTGCCCCGGCCTTTCTGTGTGGAGTTTGCATGTTCTCCCCGTGTCTGCTTAACTAGGTTAATTGGTGACCCTGTAGAAGCTGGCACAGCTGGCAGTGTGAGTGTGAGCGTGAGTGGTTGTTTGTTTATGTGTGGCCCTGCGATGGACTGGCGACCTGTCCAGGGTGTACCTTTCGCCCCCCCCCCCGCGACGATGGATGGATGGATGGATGGAAACACTCAAACAGTATTACACCCACATTCTGATTTGAGAGCCAAGTTTTGAGTTGAAGTCGAAATTTTCATCAGCAATAGTCAAATATTTACTTACTTACTCCCTCAGGGTCTGTATGCCTGAACTTAAACCATCTGTTCACATAGCATGCAGCTCATGCTATCACACACTGGGTCTCTATGTGCTCTGGCCAATTTTGGGTGACAACTATCATAAACGTTTGTTGTTCCTGTGCCAGCTACTGTGGGTCAGATCAGCAATCTAAAAAACTCCATTTATTTTCCACAACTTGGAGTAGAAAATCATTTTTGGAGAGAAAAAGTTATCTGCAGCTGAACTATTGAGCAACATTTCCCATCAGTCCATCATGTGATGAGCCGCACACATTACCTCATTTACCGCCCGGAGTCTGCAGCAACGCCGGCTTCTACAGCTGGCAGCTATCAGCTACCTCAAATCAGCCAGCACGTTATATAACAATGTGAACACCATTAGCGGTCTGGAGGAGAAGAAACATCCGAGTTTACAGTGGAAGTTTGAAAAAAGACTAGCAGGTGGATAAAGTGCAAGAACATTTCTGGAAATAAATGAAGGCAGATATGGATGCACAAATCAAATCTGGATTAAATGTTCAAACTCAATGCTCAACTCGGACACAACAACATGTATTTTAAGATTTATTTGAAATGCCTTGTCAGCTCCAAAGCCCACTCTTCAAAGTGAACAGACAACATGATAACACACGTCCACCTTTTAAAAATCAAGTGGTCCCAGCTGTCTTAAGATTTAAAAGCAGCTGCCATCCTGTCAAGACTGAAGCGAATAAGAATGAACAAATGTGTGACTTTCAAGAATTCATCTGACCAAATAATGTAGCGAGAAAAGGTCTGTGGGTCAGTAAAGACAACACAACAACCTCTCAATAAATAACAGTCGATAACAATCCAGCTACCAGTCCTTAAAACAGAATCTCATCCCAAAACTAAAAATGAACTTTTGGGGAGCCAACCTGCAGCGTACCGAGAATGAGATATTCATGATGCCACTGTAAGAGCAATGCATGGATCAGTCACACTGATGCTAACAAGGGGGATATGAAGTAGATGTAACAGACGGAGGGTGAGGCAGAGCAAACACTGCGGCAGCAGCTGCTCTCTGCAGTACAACCATTAAGACGGGAGGAGGCTACGCTCCTAGGAGGATGCCTGTAATGAATGTGCATTGGTAGCAACATCTGTGCACCCCAAAGCCCCGCCATACCTTCACCTTCTCGTAGATATACCCATCTCTCATCTCTTTTTTCAACCACACCCTGCCTCTTTATTTGTTGAACTCTGTTTGTTTTAAACTGCATTTTCTTGTGTGTGAAATCTGTGGCAACATGGAATAGTGATAGAAACTTAAAATTCGGGAGATAGAGACAGAGAGGGGGAAGTGGGAGTGGGAGTGGGAGTGGGAGGAGGAAGAGCATCCCCATCCCCCATCCCCCTGCCTCCTCCTCCCCCCTCAGCCCTCCACCCCCTTACAACTTTTCTTTGGGGGCTTCTTATAAACCAACCATCTATCTCCATTATGCCCCCGAAATTGCTATTTGTCGCTTTGCGGGGAAGAAATAATCAATATGTCTTGTGGGGGCAGCGAGCGCATTAGAGGAAGCAAATTGATGTCTCTCGCCCCAGCGCTCTTCACCCAGCACACTGCACCACAGCTAATGGGAAGCCTCGCTGGCTGGCAGACAGGGAGCCAACGCGCGTGTGTGTGTGTATGTGTCAGTGCACATGAGTGAATGAATGAGCGAGTGGTCAGGCAATAGGGAATTTGTAAATGCAAAGTGAATGCCAGTGACTGTGTGTTTGTGTGCCCGTGTGTTTGTGTGTGTGTGTGGGCATGTACACCAGCATCCAGTTTGTGCGTGTGCGTGTGCGTGTGTCCTGTCTGTTTGTGTGTGTCCAGTGTCGACAGAGCCTTATCTCTCCCAGCCATCCGGTTTTAGGTCTTTGGGCTGTCAGAGGCAGATAGCCCTGTCACTACCGCAGCATCCCCTTTCCCCGAGAGCCTTGAAGGCTTCCTACACCGACTGACACTTCCAGAAAATCCCCACCTGATAAGTGCATTGCAGACGGACGTGACTCGCCCACTAGTCTATCTCTGCCTGGCTTTTATTTCATTACACTTCTCTATCATTCTCGATCACAGGCCAGAGAA